>NW_028186923.1:4103410-4195304 GCF_003343005.1 Rhea americana
AAAAAAAAAAAAAAAAAAAAAAGGCGGATTTGGGCCAGCGCAAAGTTAACCGGAAGGATCCCATCTTTTTCCCAGAATCCCTAAATATCGCTGCCCGGCTCGGGAGGGGCCGGGGCGAGCGCGCCGTTGAGGAGGCGACGGGCGAGCGGAGCGACGGTCCTCGGACGGGGCCGGCGGCAGCGCCCCCGGCAGCGCCCCCGGCCCCGCGCCCGCGGCCATTCTCATTCCCGGCACGTTTCGCCGCTCTCCGGAGCCGTCCGGATTCAAAATATTAGTGCGGCACAGAATGCCGTTTTTCGAGTTGCTGCAGCTCCTTCTTGGCACCGGTTCAGCTTTTTGTCTTTTCTTCTCCTCCGAGCACCAAGGGGAGGGAGGAGGAGAAAAAAAAAAGAATAAAAATAAATAAAATAAAATAAAATAATAGCCCTCTCTGCTTCAAAACCGTGGCCGTGAGCCTCCTCTCGGCACCCCCCTGCCTTGCCTCCTTCAGCCCGCACCCTCCCCAGCCCACTCCCAAGCAAACCCACACAGCAAACATAAATCTCTTCCCACCTCCGCAGCAGCCAGTTCGTAGCCTCCTTCCCCCTCCCGCCACCCCTTTTCATCGCTCTCTCCTTTGTACTCCTCTAAATTTTTCCAGCCAAGCGTTGCAACCTTCCACCCCCTCTTCCTCTTCCACCCCCGACCATCCCACCTCCTTCCCTCGCATCTGAAAATAAAATAAAATAAATGAAATACAAAATAGTCGTGCCACGTCTGCCAACGCACTGGCACCACCTCCGCCTCGCAGGGCGCCGCTGCGACTCCCGCGCAACCCTGCCGGCAGGTCCCGCTCGGCACGCGGATGCCCGAGCGCGTCCCGGGCGCGCCAGGGCGCTCGCACACGCGTGTGCGCCGGCGCCGGACATACGCCGTCCGCAGCCCTTCGTACTTCTTTATACGCAAACTTCCCGAAAGGCTGCGCCTGGCAACCGGATTCCTGCTTGTGCTTGCGGGTCCAGGTGAAAAAAAGACACGGATAAAAAAGGCGGGAGGATGGATTATTATTATTACTATTATTTTTAAGGAACACAAACACAGAGCATTTCCTCCAGTTCTATTCAGCCTGTTATGCCGGCAACCAGCTGCCAGTTCCAGCCTGGCACCAGCTTTGATTTGTTTTTCTCTCCAAGCCCTCCCCCCCCCAAATATTTATCCCCTTTCTGATGTTTTTTTYCTCTTTTTTCCTTCTTACCTTGTCCACAGGTGGGGCTCCCTCCCACTCCCACCCACGAATCCAAAGCGGCACGCGGGGGAATGGCAGCACCTTCGGCAAAGGGAGCGAAACGCGATGCGACGCTCGATGGACCAAGAGGACGGAAAAAAGAAAAATAAAACCATATTGTACACGCAATGTACGTACGCTTTCCTCCAAAAGAGGAAGAAGGGGAGAGCGAGCGATGCACTGGAAGCAGACAACGCGACCCACACACATGCCAGGCCAGCAGAGCTCCATCCATCCCCCAAAGCGAAGGAGGGAGGAGAAAGGTTCGGTTGGGCAAGAAGGGAGGTAGAGAAGAGGCTGAGGCGAAATGCGTATTCCCCCCCCCCAGGAAAGGACCCCAGAGAACCAACTTTCAGCCAGCGCCGCCGTGACTCCAATTAAACCACGGTTTGAAACACTGACATGTGCACGGAGGAGATAAAGTGGAGCAAAATGTACCCTGCCTGATGCCTGGAGGAAAGAGAGATTTGGAAATATATATAATAATGATGCTACCGATGCTGGGGATGGCCGGGGAGGGACACGGAAGGGGAACTCCTTGGAAGCCAGCAGAGTTGCATGGTTGCAGAGCAGACGGGAGCTTGCTGCACATCAGGTCCAACGCCGCCGCTCCCGCCGGCAACRTTTCCCCCGGGGGGCCTGGAAAAAACACCCGGCCGGTTCTTGCTGGACATGCTTTATAAGAGGTGTCGGCCACCTTGGGGAACAGCAATGGGCTAGAAAGTGGAGTCACGGGGGCAGCCAGATAGACAGCATGTTTGGGGCGGTAGAGACAAAACAGCAGTGTCCTGAGCAGCTGCCTAATATGTATCTTGGCAAAGTCTCGCCTGGCGGCGGATGAAGCAGAATTCGCAGTCTGCAGTCGTAAACCCGTCAGTTGGTCCGACTTTTGCTCCCCYGGCCTGCTCGTGTAATGCACGCGGGAAACGGAGGGCTGGATGACACCCTCCACCCGCCAGGCGCCGCACGGAGGAGCTGATCCTGCAGCCGCCGCCAGCTGCTGCAYGGGGCTGAAAATAAGCGACCCCGGCGCAAGCTGTGTGAGCGTTTGCGGAGTCCTTGGACCGAATCTCGGGCCCTGGCCCTCCTGTGGAGGAGCAGCTCCACCACGGGGATTTGTCATCTGCTTGGGTCTGGAGGAACGGGGCTGCCCAGTGACCCATCTYGTGAATCTTCTCCGGGCCACCGCAGACAGATTGGGGCTTGCAGGCTGGACGTGCTCAGAGACCCAGGGGGAAGCAGCAATAACCACATTGGGCAACAAAGTCTCCTTCTCTGGAGATATTCAAAACCTGCCTGGATGCGATCCTGTCTAATGTGCTCTAGGTGACCCTGCTTGAGCAGGGGGGGGGTTGGACTAGATGGTCTCCAGAGGCCCCTTCCAACTTCAACCATTCTGTGATTCTGTGAAGCCTCCTCTTCTGAGTTATAGCTTTGCTTTCCAAGACCTCTTCCATAAGAACCAGTGCCAGCAATGGTTAAGCCCAATGTCTCCTCCCCCAAAGAAGCCACTTCCTTCCCTGGTAACCTTCAGGAATCTGAATCTTCTGTCCTGTCCTGTGTACCCAATGGTTTCCTCTCTTTGCTGCTCATCTGCCCTTCTCTCYGAACTTTAGGATCTGGTGCAGGTACCTGGCAAGGTGGACCAAGTCCCTCCAGGTATGTCCATGGCGATGCAGACCCAGAAAACTCAGTCAGAGGCCCCTGAAGAGAAGTGTCCCTGCCCAGAGGTATCTGTAGTTCTCTGAAGTGACTTCCAGATAGAAGGCGCTTTCAGCTCCTTTGAGCTGAGAGGCACTATAAATAAAAGATATTACAGACTAACAAGTTCTCAGCTGCAAACTGGAGTGGGAAAGAATATTTTAGCATCCTCTTTCTAAGCATATTAACTCTTGGCAGACATGATTGTTCAGGTCTTTAGAGCTGAAAATTTCACACAATATGCAGCATGTTACGTCCACACACTCAATCTCTAGCTATAACAACTCCAAAGTCTCCACTGACCTTCGCTATATCCCCCAAGTGCAGCCAGCATCCAAATATTGTGTCGCTTTCGGGGTTATGATAGTAAACATACACTCYGCTGTGATCTTTTCCAGGAAAAATTCAGGGCCTTCACCACTGTAAACGAATAGCACAAGAGACGGTGCCCGAGCTTTTTATCAACTGACTTCTGATGCTTTCATTGCCGGAGCGAGCGAGCGCTTTGTATCAATCTGGCTTGCTTTAGTGCAGTGACCCAGCGCTGTGCTCCACTGCCGAGAGTTCAGGTCCCAGCTGCGGGGCTAAACTCTTGCTGACACCGGGCTGATGTCTCCGTCTCTGTCACCAATGCTGTGAAGGGCTCGTTGTTTTGTTTTGTTTTGTTTTGTTTTTTTCCCCAGGCCCGGAGAAGAGGGTAAAAAAATCTGCAAAATGTGGTGATGTGACAAAGGAGCAGGGGAATAAAGCAATCTCGACATGTGTTGTTAGGTTGAAGACCAGAAGACCTCCGGACAGCAGAGGCACAGGGCACTTTATCACTTTCTTCTTTCGCCTTCTCCTGCCAATGAGCAGCTCTTGCTCGAGAGGCAATTAAAATGTTATGGGCGAGTAAAAGCATCCGCTTTTAGGATGCCTCAAAGAAGCTGTGTGTGTGCGCAAGCACACAGGGAGACATGCACAGGGGGAAATCACTATTAGTGACGGGTGAACTACAAAAGGTTCAATGGTTTGTTTTGGACAAGGATCTGCACATGCAGATGCTTATCTAAAGCCCTCAGTCTTCAGAGCAGGGCTGGAAACGTCTTAAGAACAGACCCTCCTCCCATGATTTCCAGTATCTCTCGGAGCAGTCGCTCATGCCAAAAATACCATGAAAACAGCTTTTTTTTTCCTCCTTCTTCTTCTTTTATGCAGTGTTTTGGCTCCTCTGCTTCTGGTTCCAAGTAAAACCTAAAACCGCAAAGCCTTTGACTAAAAGGTTGGATTGTGCTTACTTAATTTCAAGCAATCTTGGTTCTCATGACTGCACACATACAGGGGAAATAAGGAAAAATGATCTTGTGATTCTATGGAAAACTCTAAAAGAAAAGAAAACTCCCTGAAAACTGACAGTAAAATAAGCTGGCTTCCCTGAAAGAGGACTACAAGCCTCGATTTCTCTCATGTAGACTACTTATCTGTAAGCTGGCTATTCTTGTCATAGATAACACGCAAGATCACAGCATTTCCAGTTAAAATGAGGCTGTTAGCCTTGGGTGGTTATTAGCCAGTAAATACTACTGAATCAATAAACAAAATAAAGTCTTTGAAGAGATCCTTGCCCCCCACCCCAATCTTGGAAACCCATCACATCTGCAGTGGTCATAATTTAATGGAGAAGGAAAGGAGGGAACAGTCTGTGAGCAATACAGTGCCCTTCAGTCTTCTTAAATCACAGTGTAATTGAGGTAAAATAGCCCAGAGATGSTGCTGTTGGGAAGAAAGTGGTATATTTTGCTTAAGTCCTCTGGACAAACAGGGTGTTCCAATCTCTTGCTGGATTTATAGCAGGATATCTCAAGCGGTATTGCTCCTGGCTTATGACTGCGCAAGTCAGATCAGAATCAGGCCAATGTGTTTTTAAGGATGTTGTCAGATATCCTATGTCCCTGGACCGTTCATGCCAGGAAGAGTAACGGCACATACATTCTCCAGATGTATGCTCAAGAATGAATGTTTTGTTGCTGAAGATCAGATGATGCTCCTCCTAATTCTCAGGTCTTTAGCTGGCCCAGATAGAATAACTCTACCCAATTCAGTGGAAATGAGTGATGAAGTCAGTGGAAAAGATCTGGCCTACAGTTTTTACTAAGGAGACTTTGAAAGCAAGGTTTCAGTCTTTCAAGCAGCACAACATAGTAGGTGAACTTWTGCACACTGTCTAAGTATTTTCTCTTTGAAGTTGATGGCACTTCTTATGGGTGATGTGAGGTTTGCTGCATCCAGGAGGCCCACTTCTCYGGTGGTGTGCGCACGTGTAGATCAGGAGCAGCTCCACTCTCCATCACATGCGGTACTCTTYGCACGATCTATTCATCACGTCCTCCTAAGAGCTGCAGGACGCTGATCACGTTTTGAAAACTTGGCTGTTGTTTATCTCTTTAACTTAGGAGGTGGGAAGGAGGGATGGCTTGAACTTTTGACTTGAAAGAAAGAAAGACAGAAAGGAAAAAAAAATCTGGATCCTTGGAAGAGCGCTGAACAGTTGAGAAATCTAGTCCTGAGCTTTTTCGAGAAAGTGGCCCAACCTTGCAGGCTGTTAAACCATTCCCTGCCTATGACTAACATATGGATTGATATTTCCACGTAGGAAGCGCTGAAGGGGGATTGGGGTTCCCATTTATTTGTTGTCGTTTACCAGTCCCCCGAGACTGCAGGTTCCAGCTAYGATTTCACACGACGCTTTGCAGGTGCACAGCCCATACGCCAAAACGGGCTGTAAATCAGAGCAGAGGAGGAAAGCGCTGTAATAACGCTTGTTTGCAGAAGCAACCAGTGGAAAGGGTTGTCAACCAGGTTCATTTTACAGGTCTGCTCTTCTAAATCTATCCTTGCGCACACAGCACCAGAGGGATTGGGTCCCGGGTCTGAAATCTAAGGAGCATACCAGGCATTTGCCAGAGATTRCACACGGGGTGAACTTGTCCCTGATCTCCGTTACTGGTTTTCGCAAATAGGAATTCTCATACCCTTCTGGACAGATGGCTGGTCCTATTACTTCTTATGTTAGATTTCCCATTGAGGCTGAAAGCAAATCCACATTCAAGCTGAAAGTAAACAGCGTTCGAATTCAAAAGGCATTAATTCTGACTGCCAAAGCATTTGCCGTGTATGCTGCAGATGTCAAATAGACGGTTTCCCACAACCCTAAGCCTAGACACATAACTAAGTTACASAGCAAAACCTTCTGCCCAGCCCCAAAATCCATCTTGTGCAAAATTTTCTCTCCTCAGTAGAGTTTCATGGCTGGAGCCTCAGATGGAGTAAATTAATATAGTTGCCCTGATTTGAATAGAGCTATGCCAATTTATACCAGATGAGGACTTCACCCTTTGGAGGCCAAGTGGGAAATGGCTACATGCTACTTTTTAACTTTGTGGTTTAAAAAAAAAAAAAGAAAAAAAGAAGTGGTGTATTTTAAAGAGCGAAGAGCACTAAGTAAGGTTTTATTTATTTCTGTGGAATTTTTATGTTTAATTTCTGAAGAAACCTATCACAGAGCTTGGCCCTAAAGGATCGAGCTTTACAGAAAAATGCATATAAATAACATAATTTATAAATAACACCAGTTACACAACTTATTTTGATTCCCGATACCTTCCACAATGCCAACAAAAGGTTAACTAGAAACCCAAGCACAACATCACTGCGGTATTGCAGGAAATTCAGAAAGTGGAAAGGACTGAATAAATCAGTCTGTTTTTCTTTGCCAGTTGAATGAAGAGGACCAAAAAAACCAAACCAAACCAACCAAMCAAACAAACCAAAAAAATATGCTTTGAAATGCTCTGAGCATTAGTAATACGATGTGTCCTTCAACTGTAAAGGTGACCGGCAATATTCTTCTTTGGACATATTTCAGCGTAAATCCAAAATAGCGTCACTGTCATGTTCTGTAAATCAGGATTCATTCCATTTAAGTCAATGTAATCTCCCGGTATAAATTCAGGGGAGATTAGCTGAATTAAGCCTACGGTTCATTCTGCAGTATATGAGGCCTGATTGTCAGGCTCAGATTTACCTTCATTTTCCCCAAAGGAAACTGGAGATCAAATATTGCACCAACAGAAATGAACGGAGATTTTTAAGGCGATGGGAATGGATAATCGAGCGGCCACGCTGCCTCGCTTACAGCCGCCAGACCGGCGCAGCGCGTCCTGCGTTTCGCCTCGCCTTCCCCCCCAGCCAGCCTTATTTTTCGCTGTACTCTTCTACGGCAGGGTAAGCTGGCAATTAGCAATACTTYGTCTGTTTATAGAGCCTTCTATCCGAGGATCTCGAAACACTTTGTAAACACTAATGAATTAAGCTTCTTAACGCCCCCCTGCGAGACACATACTACTATCGCGTTTGCGCAGCCCGGCGAAGGCGGCGAACGCGAGGGCGGCCGCCCAAAACCCCGGCGCTTGCCCTGCACCCGGCGGTGGCCCGTGCTGAAGCTTGGGATTCGCTCTCGGGGTTGCTCGCGCGYCCTGATCTCCGGCCGGCTGGGAACGCCGAGGGCTGAATTTCTGCCCGTGCTGAGGTCCCGCTTACTCGCTGTTCAGCGGAAACCACGTAAATTCACRCTGTCCGTCCTCAACGGAAATAATCACTCGTGAACCCGGACCCTAAGAGAGCTGAAGACAGGGTGCTGGTCCTCTGGGTACGACGGACACGAAAGAAAATCAGGGGTTCGTTTGTCTTCAATAGATTTTTWAATTCTATCGTTTATTCTGGGCAAAACAATAGAGGATTCTGGGATGGACCCCGTTGTTTTATTGGCATTTTTTAATACTCTTATCTTTTGGCCATGCAGAGGAAAGGTAAAACATTCAAGCCTGCCCACAAGTCATGATGACAGAGGGAACTTCAAGGCATTTTAAAGAAAACCTGAAGGTTTTGCTTCCAACACTAACAGGAATGCTTAGATCCTAGACATCCCTTAGGACAAGATATGCATTGACTAGACAAGCTTTCCTTCTCTCTTTCTTTCTTTTTTTTCCAAAGCCCAGTCTCTTTGATTTAAGAGCAGCTAATGTCTGGTACCTATCTGAAGCATTTTTCCACACAGCCCTTCTCCAAATGCATGGCAATCGGACAATTTCCATGATGATTCTTCTGTCTAAAAATACACACCTCCCCCTCTTTTCAATTTATCACTGAGCTAGTCAGCCTGTTTATTGTTGAAGTTTTGCCCATTTAATAGTGCACTTAGGAAAGCTTAATACAAACATCGACCAATTCATCGCTGTCACAAAAAGAAAAGCCTTAGAAATCATTCATCTAAGTAGGAGTCAAGAGCAAGAGTCTCTTATTTAGAGATCAGTCAATAAGAAACAATGTTGTGGAAGCTATTCTAATCAGACTGGATTTTTTTTTTTTTTTAAAAAAAGACCTCTTCTCTTCCACAGAGAGAAATCGAGGAGAAGAGCAAATAAAATACTTGGTTTTGCTTTCAAAATTTGCTAGCGAGCCGAAATCTCAGAAATGGGGCACCACAGAAGAGACAGTCATTTGAGATATCCAGCACGTTGATTTGCGAACTATTAGCAGATTGCTATTTGCCCCCAAACGCGTACTTGAAATTCCTTTCTAAAAACTCCTCTCGATCTCTTCCCAATCCATGAGCTGTTAGATGTCTATATGACACGGAGATGTTCGTCTCCTGAACAGCGGAACATTACAATTCTCAGAAGCAGGTTTCCAGAGGGAACATTAAAGGCACTATTCAGGAATATTCCCCAGTACTCACAGCCTCCACAAACACCCCTGCTAGCAAACATGTTTGCTGGAATATTTGTCAAGAGCAAATATGATGGATTGGTGGGAGAAAGTGTACAAAGTCTAACTGAGCTWATAAAAACCCGACAGCTGATTAATACTGTGGAAAATATCTTACAATATTTCTTCAGCTACAGGTGGTAATTAAGAAAGCCTGTAACACTCTAAGTCTTTTGGTCTCTAACTAATTTTACACTCCAACATCTAAAGCTACTTCCATGGGTCTTTTTATTGTTTTCAACCCTATTATATTTCCTCAATATATATGTAGAGTTTATGTCTTACAGTCCAATATTGAATCACTGTGGCTTTACACGGTACTATGTACCATTTCTTCAGGATCATTTCTTCAGTGACAAAATAGCTTTTGGGTTGTGTCTTCTTTTATAAGCAATTCCAGTGTATACCTGAAGCAGCACACCAAGCTCATGCTCCCATCAGCCCTAAAGCATATCGCCAAGGAAGGGAGGAGAACTKCAAGTCAAGCCAGGGGACATCACCAGATGCACATGTCTGGTGCTCGAGGATGGTGAATCACTGACACGGATCCAAGCTAATGGCACGCAGGGGAGCAAGGACTTGGGCCTGAGAAAATCTGCTCACATCATGTGTAAATACTGCTTTAAAACACCCAAGACTTCATGATCCCATGTTTTGGGTTAACCCAATCRAAGTAAGCGTTTGTAACGTACAATGGTGAGGCACAGCATGAGGCTCAAGGGAACCCRCCAACTGGAAAACCCATGTGGAGAGAGGAGTCATTTAGGTCTTCTCCTGCAAAGAGGTGTATTTTACAAATTCTGGGCCAAATTTTGGCCTAAAGGGAAACTTCACCTTTAATTTCAGTGGGACTAGGATTTAAACACTGTGAACCTTTTCTGCCACACACAACAGGCCAGTATATGCTTCAGTCTAGGCTGGACCACATACAACATTTGTACCCTGGGTTCTCAAAATACTCTTCCGGCGTTGAGACTCACCAGAATCTCTTGTAACTCATCACCGTACTTGTTTTCCCGAGATGCCTGACATTTCCTTTTTCACTTGATTAATACTGAGGCCTTCAGTAATTTTTCTGGGTGGGAGTTTACTGAAAATGATCTTTGCTCTGCTGCGTACGGGGCCAGCTCACATAGTAACCAGAGAGGGTTGCTCTCCTTTCTTTAAGAATGCAAACACTAATTCCCTACAAATATGTCGTTAACTCTCATATTCAGTCTATTAACTCAATTCTTTATTTTTCTCTCTCCTGGAAGGTAAAGGTAAGTGACAGACCATCCAGAATTTTTACACACTGTCCCCTCTGGTCATGCATTGCTAGAGACTGTACTGTATAATGCATGACTTACCTGCAAAGACATTGGAGGAGTAATGAAATAAGCAGATGCTCCGTCAGCAGGCTTTTAAAACATTGGTATTGCAATCTGAGATGCAGCCAGCCATTACATGCATATGCCCTTTATTTATGGAGCTGATAAAGGCTCCGTGTCAGGAACAGTCAAGCTCCCTTTTTACTCTCTGCATTTCCTCACATTAAAGAAATTTGCTGTCTGGTTATTTTATTCTCATGCAAGTTTGAGATTTGGGAGGAAAAGAGAGATTTACCTCCTGACTCATCTGTTAAAAATGGAAGTCTAAAAAACAGACAGCTTCATCCCAACAAATCATCAGGGACTTCTTACAGAGCGATTCCCCTCATCCTAATATTGACATCTGAAATAGGTGGCTCTCACCGGAGTTGCCTATTTCTGTCCATCGGCTAGAACGGGAGCCAGGACAACGGCTCAGCTGTAGAGAGCAATACTGCACATGCCCAGAGCAGCAGGTTCACACAYGTTCACAAATGATTTTAATTTTGTATACTTTTCTAGCATAAACATTGCTTTTCTAGGTAATTTCCTCGAAATTCCATTCCAAATGTCAGTGGTAGATAAGAAAATAGGGGGAAGGCTGGCACAGATCAGAGGGAGGAACAGTGTTAATAGCTAGCCCAAGAGGAGCATTTTATGGTAGAAATCAAAGTAGCGCTGTTCAGCTGCACTATGGGTTAACTTCTGAATTCGYTAAGTCACCCGGCTATAGCTCAGGCAAGGATTTTGGTTCACGCTGAACCCTGCATTTGATCACTGGTGCATCACCCAAAGGTTCACAGCAAAACAGATGATGGGATACACACACACACACAAAAAAAAGCTCTCCTTCCTACCACTGCAAAGGAGACTGCTGCCTGCTGACTGACAGCTCCCCAGCCAGCTTATGTGCATCTAATTACTGTGCCATAACCCAAATCAAAATGCCCCACTGCAGCTGGTGTCTCACTTAATCCATTCACAACACAAGCTAATTAGCATTGATGGGTTTGGGGCAAGTTTATTCCGAATGTGGTCAAGTCCCAGGATTGCAGCTCAGTTGCTAGGACCCGCGTAGGAGCCGGGGAGAGGCCGTGTTTGTGCCCGGAAGGCATTTTCTGGCCTGCTGATTGGGAAATTCAGGAGCGGGTTCAGGAGGAAATGCGGTGCTCTCCAGCGGAGATGAAGGCGGGTGCAGAAGCGCAGCTGCTGAGCCGCACTTGCTGCTAAGCCTTACCACCCTCCTCCACACCGGAGGGTTATCAAGGCAATGCACAGCTTTCCTGTTTGATTWTAAAAGTCTTAATTTAAAAAGAAAAAAAGAGAGAAAAGCAAGGAAAAAAAATGGAAAGCAGGAGACAGAACAATTCTGTGCTTTCCATAGCCCTTTGTGAGCAGAGCGGAGGAAAGAGGTCTTCTCGCCAGATCTTCGCGCCTCCTTCCCCACCTATGGGATTAGGAGACGAGAGCAGGTGCTAACGGGAATTTTGCCCACGGCAGAAAATCAGCACCCTAAACCTTTAGCGTCGCGAGTCACGCAGACCCTTAGCGACGATCTCTAACGGGCGCCTTCGGGAACGGGCGACGGCGGGCATCGCCGCTCGGCAGAAAAGCGACCTCCCGCTCCTCCGGCGGCGCGCGATTTCGCTTYGCTTTGCAACAGGACGCAAGTGCAAACGAACCGAGAGCGGAGCGAGCAGCTGCTCCGCCGGCAACGCGCGCAGCGGCCGTTTCRACGGACGCGGCCACCTTCAGCCCCGTCCTTGGTGCGATTCAGTCCTCTTCGTGTCCGCGGGGCCGCCAGGATGATCAGCGCCKTGCTTAACGACAGCCGCTCGAACGTGGCTTCGTCCGAAGCGGCGTCTGCTGTTGCGCCGGACGAAATGCAGCGCGGCGAGGCGGGAGCAAAGGGGCGCCCAAGGCGGGCGAGGGGCGCCRAGGGGCGCGCAAGCGGACAGGGTCCTCGCGGGTTTGCCGGCGGCCGTTCGGTTTTCGCTAGCGGCTGCTCTCCCGCGGGCTGGGGTTCTGCGTCGTSTCTACGCTGCACCGCTGCGAGGTTGAACTTGCGCCCCCAGGAACCTAAAGGCGCACGCGTTCCACGTGCTGACGCTCACGCGGCCACCCACGCGGCCACCCTCTAGACCATCACGCGATGACGTATCTCAACACATACACAGCACGCGTATGTAAACGCGCACACGTGCACCTTCTCTATGTGCTTATCACGTGCGCAGCCGCGCGAGGAGAGACGGTTAGACTGGAAGCACTCAGGGAAAAAAAAAACAAAAAAAGGAATTGCCCAACTCTACAGTTATTTGTGCAAACCGATTTGCTCTGTGTCTATCAGGCAGTGTGAACGAAGCCGTCCATGGCAGGGAAGGCACGTACCCCTGTGACGAACACGCACGTGCTGCAGCGTCTCACCGAAGCTGCACCCGYGGCCAGCAATCTGGCATTTCTCAATTTCCAGGAGGTTGACCCTACAGACTAAACTTCTGCCTGTCTTCGGCTGTGAACACAAGAAATGATGTACCACCATCCCAAACCAAAGCACCAAAATACCACCATCCTTTCCTTCATCAGGGACCAAACCCACGCCTTGGGCTGATACCGCTCTCTGTGACTGCTGCTAGGAGGAGAAGGCAAGGGGTTGGAGCGCCATTTGAGGTGGGACGCTGGGAGACAACGTTTTCTCTGTTTCTGAAGTGGGAGTGGACGCGCTACACTCTGTATCAGTGCCTGGAGAGGAGTATAAAGGCCAGGGACGGGGAGGGAGGATGTGTGGCACRGTGAGAAGAGCCAAGCTTCTTCCTTTGGTGGCCAAGCTGCTCTACCTGCCCCACTAGTGCCCTGGGATTTCTCCATGCAGCCTCTGCTATTTTTGCTTTGGCAGCGGTGCGGGCCCAGCTCTGCAGAATATTCATGTTCAGTTATTATTCTGACCTGCTGCCAACATTTTCCTGAGAAACATAAGCGAGAAATGGGGAATGGTGATCTTTAACAGTTCATAACTCAGGCAGAGCTGAGGGGAATTTCATGGGAGAAGGGAAAGGCATGTCTTTAGCCACAGAGTGTTGTCCTTGCCAAAATTCAAAGGCTCTTTTTCAAACAATGGAGATATCACAGCGTCTTTAAAAAAATTAAAAATCAAAAGGTCATGAGAACCTTTGATGGTGGAAAACATTAGAAACTTAAGAAACATTGGTCTTTGCAGAAGAGAAAACAAGGTGTTCTCTAAAACTGCATGAAACTTTTTATAATGAAGCATGTTAAATAACCCAAATACAGGAGTCACTGCCAGTGCCCTATTATACAGAATATATCAACTACTACTGCAATTTATTTAGGAGATGGAGAAATAACCCAGAACCTATATGTTCCTTCTAAAGAAAATTCACCCAGAGGCTCTGCATAGACATAGTTTCACCCAATTTGGCCTAGTTCTTACCACGCTGTTTCGCTCTCTCTGTCCCTGTAGGATAACTCTGATACCTGCAGACACTGCTCCAAGCTGCTGTCCTCTAGCTTTCTTCTTGATCTCTCACGAGCCTGTTGGCTTCTCCRCTGCACTGACACTTTTTCACCAGCCTATTCACTGGCTCCTAATGGTCGGATCCTCAATCCCACAGATCTTGTGCTCCTGATTTCCTATCTCTGATGTTGACATTCGTGCCCTCCCTTCTTGCTCYTCCTTCACTTCCTTCATTCTTTCCTAATTTTTCACTTTGATGACTCCATATACCTGAAAAAACTCCACAGCTAATACCTAGCTTATATTCTCTCCCCTCTCTCTAAATGCCTGAACAATTCAGGAACCAAAGTTTAAGGAYGGCTGTACAGTATCCACAGTATAATGGTATCACCTCTCCAGCTAGCTCAGAAGAATATAGCACCTTCTTGAGAACCTGCATGAAGCACTGCAGGAGGGTATCACGCAAGGGCGAGCTCAGTATAGCTTTCCTGGATGCTTGGCAGAGATGCAATTCCCATTCTTGAGCACTTACTCCTTTTTACTAACCAAAGGCCAGATGCTCTTGCTTCAAAGTCCTCAATTAGTAACGCAGAACTGAAACATCCACTAGACATCCACTCTGGTTTCCAGTGCGTAGATGGCATAGACATAGCCGAAAATATGTATTTTCTCCCATCTGTGCAAAATTTTGATTTCTTCATGTGATAACCACTTACTTTTCRCTCTTCAACTAAATCCAAATAGGCAAAATAGAAAATAACTAAGAACTGCAAAATAATCAACTGCCAAAGGGACTCAAATCAAACTGCTCATGAGCAAGCTCTCTCTTTGTTATGAAAATCATTTATGCAGTTTGAAATACTGTTTTTCTGCAGGTACCACTAAAACAACCAGACAGAATATAGAACAAATAGAGAGATCCTCAGTATCTCAGAAAACATATTTTATACAGTCCTAAGAACGAGAACATTAAATTGATACTTAGATAAATAAACTTTCTAAGAACCAGTCCCTGGGATAAAAAACACAATACTAAAACTGGAAGGTATCTGCTAGCACAACAAAATGTGTGGGCATGCCCCCAACTCTCCTGCAGACCTCAGAGGCCTAGAAACTCCTCAGCTGACTAGTATATGAAAATGCAACCATACTAAGCACTATTTGCAGAAACAAAAAAAGGATTATCAACAATATGCTAAATGCTCACCTCCAAAAACTGGATAAGTAGGCTGACATCATTGGCCCCACCACTATTGCAATGGTAACAAGAAGGGAAAAATAATGCCAAATATATATATATACATATATATATATATATATATATATACACACACACACACACATATATATACACACACACACATATATATAAAAATCAGGGATTCAGACACGAAAAAACTCAACAACCTACTGAGTGTAGACCTCTTATGAGCAGACTGTGTTGCCAGCTAACTAGTACATGAGAAATAGGGTGTTCACAGCCCTCTTTTCACAAAGCTTTTACCTATCGGTAAACCCAGAGCTGGAAGGGTGGAAACACAGAGACAGAAGAAAAGAAGAATAGCAAATTATCCAAGTTTTTTCAAGTCTCTGAAGAAACAGGTTCAATTTTGTTAAAAGGCTTGATTTTGCCACAGTAATATCCCCCCCCCCGGCAGGGAAAGGATGAAATTCAGCCGTAGGGAGCGCAGAGAAAGAGCTGTTTCCTGGAGAGGTGCTTCAGGCGCCTCTCAGCTCCTCCCTGCCTGTCCATCTCCAGCAGCGCCAGCTCCATCAGCATCCAGCACCTACAACTCCCATCTCTCACAAACGTCTCTCCCATGCTCCCAGCTCACGAACCATCCTTGAGAGCTGGAAACCTGCACTCATTTACTCACAAACAGGGAACTCTGCCAGCAGCCTCACAACCTGCAGATTTTGATTGCATTAATTTGTTCCAAAGCGGGTTTTCCTCTTGAGCCTGGAGTAGAAGGCAATTAATTAAGACCCATTCCCCCCCCCATTGGATTATGACAAATTAAATGGCAGGAGTAGGACAGCCTTGTGTGGGATAGAGATTCTTGGAGAAGCAGGGTTTTCTCTCCTCAGTGAATAGGAAGCTGATCTTACTGCCTTGCTCAGCTGAGCTTRGATCAAGTCTGAAGTGCTGCAGTAACAACTACAGGTCAAGCACCCAACCTACTAGACAGCAAGTCTAGAAAGGTCCTGGTGTCACTTCCAGGACTCCAGAAGCCCAACATGAAGAAGCACACTTTCTGCTCAATGTCAAGGAGTGAACTCAACAGCTTCCATCATGGCTAATGAACATCATTCTGGGAACTGACTGAAAAACGTTATCACGTACAGAGCAGCTCTTCCTTAACTGGCACAACTGCCAGATTAAATAGCCAAAAGCCTTTTCCTAAGTAATTCTCCTCCTTGGTAGCAAGGGACATGAGGGTAGCTCACATCAGGGAGTCCCCAGATAGCTCTTTGGGATGCCACCTCCAAATAACGATGAGGCATGGTCCCAGTCACACGGTATCACTTGCCTGGTGAAAGAGTCATAACTCAACTGATAAGTGTCGAGTAATTTATGAGAAACTAGAGGAAGGCAATGCAATCAATTAGTAAGAGCACCAAATGCACATCAGATATGATCTGACCTTCACAGAGGAGAAAAAGAAAGAAAARGAAGTCACTTGTACATAATCCACCCCTGCTACCACCTTTTTCCACTGTATTCTCTGCATTTCCCAGCCTGAATTCAAACTAGCTCTAGCTCTTCATCCACCTCCCTCGYACGTCCCTAATTCTGCCTGGTTTGAGGACTGTGGAGATATTTTAATCTGAACATACTGCCTGGTTTCCAAACGCAGTGTGTGTTACCTGGAAGCCTGGCTCAGTTCTCACAGCCAAAGCTCAATCTGTTAAACTGGAAACTGGAGGAAATCCTCCAAAAGTGCCCGCTATTTGCAGACTGAGTACGTTAAGCTAGGGAACCACAAATTAGGATCAACCCCAAAGCAGAGCACATACCTCGGCAGTGTAGCAGGAGACCGAGAAAACWCAGCGGAGGTCATTGCTGCTACTGCTAAGGGACTTTATCCCAGTGGAAGCAGTTGAGGTGACGGAACCATGACTTCAAAGCAATGGATACAAAAGTGAAAGCCAGAAAAAAAAAGAAAAAAGAAAAGAAAAGAAAAAAGATTCTCCTTCTAATTGAAAACACAGTACTAGCTTAATAGTCTTTGAAGCATGTGTGCGTGTGTGTTTTTCGTGCAGGAAGGAGGAGAAATGGATCGCTGTAACCAACAACACCCCAAAGGACCATAAATCAAACAGCATACAGCTGTTGGTATCAAATATAACTCCTTTCGCACTACATCAAAAAGCTTTAATTAACAACTAATTTATTCAAGTGAAAAAAAAAATTCCCCTGCACCAAATAATTGTATTATAACTTGGGGACTAGACTGTGTATTTTCCCCCCTCTCTAAAGCATGACAGGAGAGGAAATTGAGCCTTTAGAGAATGGCTAAGTAGAAAAATGGATCAAAGATTCAGAAGGGTTGTTGATTGGCTTTTTGAGTCAGCAGAGACCAAATCAGTCCATTTAGTGGGGGAAAAAAAAAGCCATACTGCAAAGTCTGTTTGCTCTAGGACCTACTTTTAATAAAAGTGCTTATAAAGATAAATGGCAGGAGCCTGAGCCAGGCACGGTGCGGACAGGTGTTGCACAAGCTCCCCTACGGCGCAGACTGCGGATCGTGCTCGGAGCTGCGCGGCGCTTTCCGCAGGGCAAGCGATCGCGCTCTCCCGACTCCCCCACCCCGCTCGAACCCCGAACGGGAAAGGCCAGGTCACTCTCCCACTGCACCCCTTTTCCCTCCCGGCCGGGAAACGCGTGCTACAGCGACCCAAAGCCTGAAGACACCGAACGACCCTGCTCTTTGACAAGCAGAGCTGGCCCCGGCACGGGGCCGGCAGCAATGGGCCAAGCCACGTGCCACCACCTGGGTCCCATCTTCACCCGGTGCAGCTGAGAACTGCAGGGTTTGGGGAGGGGTTCTTTCCTCCACAAAACCGTGAACTAACCCATCTCTGGCATCTCCGGTGGGGTAAGGTAAGTGTCATTAGCCTGCCCCAATGGCTAATGAAACGTGGACAGAGTAAGCAGTTTACCGGTTGCCTGTTCTTCGCGGTCCAACCACGCATGTTTTACTGGCCCTCCGAGCACCGTGAAGTTTCCCATTAACGCAGCACCCGCCTCTCACTTCGCAGCCTCCTCTGAATCTACTCTAGTTCGTCCGCTACCGTGGAAAAAAAGCTATTATTTGGAAAACTCCATAGGTATATACAAAGCCACAGCAGGTCCTAACATGACTGATGTTCGGTATAAAAGACCACAAAGGAAGCACAGGGTCGTGTCAAACACCAAATCTGACCAACAGTCCGACGCATAAAAACACTATCCAACTCGGACGAGGATAATAATGACAAACCGGTTAACTGATTATCTATTTTCACCATAAGATTGAATAATCAGGGATTGTATCACCCCGTCTGCATGTATCTGCTATGCAGTGATATACTGCACCGTGAGAACGTTTTAAAAGACAGATGAGATTTATTTCGCCTGACTTCATGATAGCTTTATCCCGTTAGACCTCAAAAACTAATAATAATGTTCAATAAAATCGCTATAATTTATGAAGAAAGCTCCAAAAAGCTAGGAAAGGGCTTAAAAAGTGATCAGCATTAATCTTCGCACAGTATTTCAGAAAGGTACATGCTCAAATGCTTTTGCTGTACCGATCCGGGAGGCAACTCTCACATGTGGGGTTGCTGAAACTTTTAAAGCATGAGCTAAAGCTTTTACAAATGTGAAATCCTAAAAAAAAGGGCTGTACCAGTGTTGCAGACAGAGGCTGTTAAAAAGTTTTTTTGCTTGATCAGTTTGAGTTGGGACTCCAGATCCCTAAAAGTGAAGCGCACGAGTGGAACAGCTTTAAGGGCAAAAAGTACCCTGATCCTCATCTCCCCACCAAAAATAATTATGCCACCAGAGATTTTAACACGTTAGGTAAGTTTTCCAGCCACCAAGCATAGTTTCGAGTCATCCCTATCAATCTGCACAGGTTGCTCATGAGAAAGGAAAACCCAGGAACATAGAAAGTCATGGATGAAAGGAGAGGATTGATTAGTGGCATATCCACCTGGGTTCATCTCCCAACTCYGCTCGTCACCACAGAGACGAAAATCACTCAATCTTTTGAATACCCATTTAGAAAATATTCACATTATCTCTCCAAAATTCAGTGGGCTGTGATGCTCAGGCTCCTCTGAGCATTAAGAATTATGAAAAATAATGTAATTTCCCGAGAAACATCTTCCTACTTGCTTCTGTCGGTGATTAGTTTAAGCCTAATACTTGAAATCCAACAACTCTACGCTGGTCTTAAGTATCTTTTATTGTTGACCATAAATCGTCTACCTCCCCTATAAATCTTGTTACAGAATATAAATACAGTCCAGCAATGTCTCCTTGAAAGTAAGTAAAAAACACAGCACAGAACAGTAAGATGCAAGTTAAAAGAAAACTTGCTAGCATCTGGAAGTCTTTTTTATTATTATTTTGAAAACTAAGTGCTAAATTCGTGTTCTCCCCCATCCGGAGAATCCGATTCATTTCCAGCCAGCAGGGCAAAGAGCAAAAGAAGTAAATTCCATGAAACATTGATGCAATGGGAAATTGTGTAAATTGTCCAAGGACTGTACGGCTGGGCTGGGAGATTGCATCGAAGCGGCGGCGGCGGAGGAGGCCGTGCCGCTCTCGGCAGGCGGCTGGCCGAGGCCACCGGCGAGCTGTCGCTGCGCCTCTGCCGCGTGCTACTGCCGAGCTCCGGAGACACGCTTCCACTCCAAGGCAGGAGCTGGGCCACAGGGCTAAAGCGAAGCCGTGGAAGCCTCCTGGTCCAATAAAATCGATAATTTATTGTAATCTGGGCACGATCTAAGCATGCTTTTAAAAGAGGATGCAAATGCCTCATAAACCTTTGCACCGCCGCCGCGGGCTTCGTCGTGCTGGCGGAGCCGCCGCGCTGCCGCAAAGCCTTCCCGGGCTTGCTAACCTCCTCRGGGCGCGCGGCGGAGACAACCCTGCCCGCTGCCCGGCCAGGGAGGAGACGCGGGGGCGAGGGGGTGCTGCAGATGCTCCAGGCTCTAAAGAGCTCTAAGCAGAGCCACATCCTCGGTTTCTCCAGTGCGCTTTTGCATTTCGCACGCTCCTTCCATTTCCTGTTTTCTTTCATTCCTTCTCTTTCTTGCTTCCTTCCCTCCCACCCCCCCAACAATAAAGTTCAATGGTAATGCAAATGCAGCTCTCCGTTTAAAATCCGAGCYGAGGAAGCACTGTGTCACCCATATTTATGAGCTCTAAATGGCTTTTATCAAAGTGAGGTCGCACTAAATCACCCCCAAGCTGTCATAAATACAAATGACTCGACATAGTCTGCAACAAGCCTTCGGGGAAAATTATATGATCTGCTGTTGCAGTTATGGTATATCACACAGTGAGCTCATATATTTCCACTGGCAAGGTAACYCGATCCTTCAAAGGACACTAATAGGTAAAAGAGGGGAGGCGAGAACTAGCGAATCAAGCGGTGTGTGCCCGTGCATGTGCGCACACACGCACACACACCCTTGGGCAGTAAAACCCAGGTTCCTCTCTCAAATGAACGAGGAGGTCCTTGCGGCTTGGATTATGAGGCTTCCTTGGCTGCCTAAATGGAGAGGACTCGCTAGCCAAGTGAGAAACGATCCAGGGGCTCACCAGGGTATTTCCCATTTTAAAAATTCCTATGAAGGCATGAAAATTATTAAGATACGAACCCGAGCTATCCAGACTCCAATGACTGGACCACTTCCAAGCAAATTAAAGGAGCCGTTCCTCCATCTCAGCTGGTAAAGCCAAGATTAGAGCAAAGTCTACTACAGGATAAAAAGGAAATCCCTATAAAGGAGGTACGAACTGGGCAGTGGAGGAACAGCATGAGCTCTTGAGATAACAGGCACTAATTAGTTTTTCATTAACCTCTCTTCCAGATATCAAGTGTTGTTTATACGCGCGCGTGTCTAGATATAAACACACTCAGACAGAGACCCATGCTTACTTTTATAGAAAAGGAAGAATTGTGATCAGATRCTTCACCAGCAGGTGATGGAAGTAATTTGGAAGATCCTCCAGAGATGGACCTTAGGACAGCACACCGGCCCCATTCAGCTATTTGCCAACAGCCCTATATTATTTGATAGGACAGTGAGTAGGTCTGCATTCAACAGCCCTTCCTACGATCATGCTATGCTGTTGCATCAGCTGACAGGCAAAATAAGTCAATTCCAATGAACATTAGTTCTTATTTTGATATCTGGGCTGAAGACAGTTCCTCTGCCTGTTTGGCAACGTACTACGCTGATAAGACAGTTTGGTTTTGCTATCTCTAACATAATGGAGGCAAAATGCCAGCTTCAGCAATCCAGATCGGATGTGGGCATTTATAACGGCACCCTTCCCAGAGAATGAGGTCTCTGACATTAAATTATGTATTTTAATTAAAAGCTGAGTTTACACAGCGTTTGCTACTAAACTTGATTTTCAACAGCCGTAAGCCTGGTGGAAAGCAAGTGGACAACGCTCCCGTTTTCCACTGCGCCTTTCACAGTCATGCTGCCCAGAGAGCCCACTCGCTTTTTAGCCGAAAAGACAGCCCGGTGAAGACATGCATTCGTGCAATTTACTGAAAGCACAGCAACGAGGATGACAGCAGYGATCGGAAATCCTGTGCTGAACTCCTACCTCGCTGCATGGCGCTGCTTCCCCCAGCTGGAACATCTCATGTGGACGTCAGAAGTGAGACGGACTTGTCTGAACCAGGGGGGACACAGGTTATCAACTCTGTTAAGGCAGGTCTTCCCAGCCTGTGCTCTTAAATGGGAAAAGCTCAAGTAGCCAGCGAGCTAAACGCACCGCCCGAACCAGGTCATTGCGTATCAGGAGGAACTTCACCAGCTTCCACAGCTGGTCTCTTGGCACCAACCAGCTCTGCTCAGCTTCACGGTTAGGAGGGAGAAAAGACACACGGCGTTCTTGCAAAACAATGAGGCGGTGGCAGGCTGACCYGTGCCGATGGGTCAAGCGCAAGGCGCACAATCCGAGAAACGGCACCTGGAAGCCGTCCAGCCGCCTGTCCGACGCGATTAAAAACAAAATATGAAATGCTTCGGAAGAGGGGGGAGAAATAGGATAGCAGGCCTGGGTTGCATAATATCATGCATTTGTGTAACCAGTCTAAACAGAGCGAGTGAGTCGACCAGATGTTTTTCATTTCAATRTACAGCACTGCAGAGCAAATCAGGACCCAACCGGAGCCAAACACAACGACGGCTTTGCCAGCACTGCTGTAATCGGAGCTCGACGAAGGACACCGTCAACCCTGGTCTCTGGGCAGGCAGGTCAACCTCCTGGCTGGTTAAAAAAGCCATGCCGTTCTTCAAGCTGAATACCTCACATCTGAGTTAAATACCGGTAGGAGCTAGTAAACACGTTACGCTCTTGTTATTGAGTCAGGAATCATCCAAAAAAGAGCCAGCAGGGATGTGTATATGATCTGATCCATTCTRGGAATGGGCCATAAGTAATACGGATTTATTTAGATAGAGATGCATACTGACTGTGTGGGACAAAATCAGCCCCGTGAAAATGCACAAAAAGAGTGACCGCACACCCTCATTTATAAATAAATAAATACATGCATACATACATAATATATAATAAACAAATAGATCACCATTCTGCTCTAGAAACACTCACCTCTAATCATGTCTATGCCAGGTCTATAGACAGAYCAGATAAATTTGGTCAATGCTCTGAAGGGATAACCAGTATTTTTATGCTAGGGGCCACTTTCATTCCCAGATGAACAGTGCACAGAGCTATATCTGAATTAATAACTCTTAGCCAAATGCAGCCTGGCTCTGTACTGCCTTCCCCAGTGTTAGTCACCGTGCAGAAGCTGCACTGCTTTCACCACATGAATAGCATTATAGTGGGGTCAAAATGCTTCCAGAGTGCAGTTATTCCTATGTGAGAATGAAAAAAAAGCTATCTTTAAAGGCACCCTAACTCACAGAATTGTGCGCAAGTTAGGTGTTATATGACCAATTACACTGACAAAAGCATGGAGTATTACTCTGGTGCAGAATGGTTAATGGTCTGTAGAGACCAGCCCRCCAAGTGTGAAAAATGCCGTATTGTCTGTCATAGGAAGACTGAAAGTTTGACAGCAGATGGTTAATATCGGCAAATTTTTAAAGTTAAGTTGCCTTTTCTAAATGGTCTCCTCATTTTTGCCACTTATTTTTAACTGTAATATTGAGGTGAATACAAAGCCAAGGCTGTTGGAAGGTCCAAGGCCAGAAACCCCTGGGGGCTGAAATCTTCTCCCAGGTCTGCAGCGGTTGATATAGCGCAGCTGTGCAAGCCGCAAGGTGTTTGCCAGCTTTTCACTCCAACTGCCCTAACAGTGAGGGAGCAATTTTCTTCTCAGGCCAATTCACTTCTCAACGTAGGAGCCAAAACAAATTTTAAAATCTTGCTCATTGGGAGTGCAGCAGCAGACTCTGCATCCTACCTCTACCCAGACCAGAACGCACAACACCAAGGAGGGACGCTCAATTAATAACCTCAGCGTGAAAGTCTCCATGTTCAAATACGAATCATTCCCCAAGCAAACTGATTTTGCTTGCACAAATAATAAAACCTGCAGAACCTGACAGAACAGCTTTCATTACCTTCATGGAAGTGCAGCTAATGAACACTAAAACTCTCTCGTGACGGCTGTGAGAAATAGAGGACAGATTTGCCTTTGGATAACAGTASGAGTTGGAACTTTAAAGTCCCAGCCATCATGCACTTAAGTGTTTTATCCAGTTCTTTGATTCACACTTCTCCAAAGATCTCCAGTCCAACCCTTGGACTACAGTAGCCACAACTGCCCCTGGCTCCTAGGAATGGACAAGATAATTCCTACTGCTATTCCAGCTTATAACAAGTAAAAGCTTGGYCCATATTTTTTGTCTTTTTAAACATCAACACGTTTGGCCTATCCGGATCTCTGATTTGTGCATCCAGCGGGTTCCTCTTGACAAAGACTCCTCCTATCATCACTGCTGAGGACTTCTTTTTTTTTTTAAGTTTGGAGGATATAAACTGCAAGATATAACTTGCAGCTCAACTGCACTTCAGTTCTGCAAAACACAACTCATTTGAATGTCTAATTGGATCTTTTGTTTCCAAGCGAGSGTTGTTATGCTGAAGATAAATGAAACAACTGAACTAATACACCTGTGCAAGCCTCAACAAAAGCTAAATACAGTCAAAATGTCAGTATTGCCTTCTGCTTCTTCCTCCTTTATCCACTGCATTGCAATATAAAATAATGATCATTTCAGAGGTAAACCTTGTTCATTCATCTTTCCTTTTCAAGCTTAGTTGCACAATAGTTAGAGCAACTTACGCTGAAAAGAATTAAATCAATGTTTGCTTTATGCAAATAATCAGAATATTATATTTTAAACTGCTCTGGAGATATTTTTTTGTTTATTTGTTTCTTGAGATGGGAAAAAGGATACCCTCCATTTCCACTAGGCCAATATAACTACAATTTGTAGCAAAATAAATATTTTTAATTGAAGTAAGTGGATGATAATGACTATTCTTATAACAAGTGGGCCAAACATACTCATATAATCATATAATCATAGAATTAGTAAGGTTGGAAGGGACCTCTGGAGATCATCTAGTCCAACCYCCCTGCTCAGCAGGGTCACCTAGAGCAYGTTAGACARGGTTGCATCCAGGYGGGCCTTGAAGATCYCCASAGAAGGAGACTCCACAACCTCTCTGGGCAACCTGTGCCAGGGCTCCRTCACTCTCACAGGGAAGAAATTCCCCCTCACGGTCAGGCAGAACTGCCTGTGCTTCAATTTCTGCCCATTGCCTCTTGTCCTGTCACACGGGACAACTGAAAAGAGTTTGTCCCCGTCCCCTTGACACCCTCCCTTCAGGTACTTGTGCACATTGATCAGATCCCCCCTCAGTCTTCCCTTCCCCAGGCTGAAGAGGCCCAGCTTTTGCAGCCGTTCCTCGTAGGGCAGGTGCTCCAGCCCTCTGATCATCCTCGTAGCCCTCCGCTGGACTCTATCCAGTAGCTCCATGTGTCTCTTGTCCTGGGGAGCCCAGAACTGGACACAGGACTCGAGATGAGGCCTCCCCAGGGCTGAGTAGAGGGGCAGGATCACCCCCCTCGACCTGCTGGCAACACTCTTCCTAATGCACTCCAGGAGACCACTGGCCTTCTTGGCCACAAGGGCACATTGCTGGCTCATGGTCAACTTGTCATCCAGCAGCACTTCTCTGCAGACCACCAGGTCCTTCTCTGCAGAGCTGCTCTCCAGCAGGTCAGCCCCCAGCTTGTACTGGTGCCTRGGGTTATTTTTCCCTAGGTGCAGGACTCGGCACTTGCCCCTGTTGAACCTCAGGAGGTTCCTCTCTGCCCAGCTCTCCAGGTCTCTCTGTATGGCAGCACAGCCCTCGGGTGTATCAGCCACTCCTCCCAGCTTGGTATCATCACTTGCTGAGGAGGCACTCCATCCCCTCATCCAGGTCATTGATGAAGATTCATGACAGACTTGGAAGCAGAACATTACTACCTTAAACAGCATTGTAGTGATCCATAAAGACAATCTGAAACTTGCAGGCAAGCTTCAGGAGCAGATGACTAGACTATTTTTGGAACCAAAAGAAAGCAGAATATGAAATAAAATACTAGATGGAGCCATCACAGCTGACTAGATTTCAGTCTGAGATTTGGTCAAAATCATTTTCCATATAATCTGGATTTTTAGTGAGTTGATCAACCACTGCACTTTCTAAAGACTCGCCATTTAAGAAACCTATATATTGCACTAGCATAAATGAATGACATTACTATTTTGTGAAAGTACTATGATGTTTGAGAAAATACGCTTAAACCTTCTTCAGTACTAAAAAATCAGTATAATCCAGGTGGGTTTCCCCAGGCCTATTAACACTGGTCAGTAAGTCCCAACTCTGCACGCTTGAAGGCCTGATCTGCTGTTGCATAATTATGTGGTTATGTTGGTAAAGTGATCCTGCCCAAACCTGAAATGCTTTTTCACATGCATGGCTCTTGGTCTTMCTTTGAGCAGCTGGAAAAACAGTTYTGTGGGTTCACAGGTTTCACCCAGGACACTTTAAATGGYGCTACCAATTGAAGCTCTCAGTTAAATTTGGTCATACTAGAGCTGTATGATAGGAAACTCCTACAGTTTTAAAAAATGCAGAAACTTATCAAAGCAACACTAGAAACTGGCAGCACAACYGGAGAAAGATTTGCAGAAAGACCACAAGAACCTGCTTCAAACACAGAAGACTCTGCTTCCCTTTCAGGTGGTGTTCAAGCAACCGGACTCATATCAGGGTTTGGGAAGGACATTCACCAAACCCTCTTCATGACTATTTACCTGGGAGGAAGTAAGATGCTATTCAGACCTTCTAGCAACTTACTCGGTGAATTACTTCGAAGTAATTCTCAGGTTCACAGGTCTTAAGATCAGGAGAAACCTCAGGGTTTACTGCTACCACGTCCAGCTGCTTCTTGTTTTTTCCTGTACAAGGCTTGCTGCCACCTCAGTTTTGCTGGTGGACTCATCGTCTGAGCGGATCTACTACCCATCTTTCATACAACAGGGCTAGAGAGCAACCAAATGAAACGAACAGTTAAACCGAGAGAGC
This sequence comes from Rhea americana, assembly GCF_003343005.1. Lineage (NCBI taxonomy): Eukaryota > Metazoa > Chordata > Aves > Rheiformes > Rheidae > Rhea > Rhea americana. Next base: position 4,129,861 of record NW_028186923.1, read on the forward strand.
TGGGGGAGTGGTGACCCGAAACAGCAGGCACCAGGAAAGCATGGGACCAAGCTGTTCAGAAAGGGACGTGCACACATCAGGTCTGCTGCAGACAGAACGGTTTATGTGACCTGTTGTCCAGGTTGTCCAAGCTGACCACACCATTTTGCCCATGCCTGCTCTGAACCTCACTCAGAAATGGCCTGGCTCAAGCAGTTTCAGAAGGTCCTTCAGCCTTGCCTGGAGACATCAGGCAACAGARGAAGTCTACGAATAGTTTTTTCGAACAACCTGACCGTCTTGCTGCTAAAAAGATGTTTATCGGTCCTGGTTCAGCCTTCCTGGATCATAACATCCAACCATTTGCTCTCATGCCTCTTCCGGACAATATACGGGAAGAGCCAAGAAGCAACGGGCTGCTTCTCCCCACCCAACAGAGAGACCTCGATCCTGTCCGACAAGATCCTACAAGGAACCAGGGCTTGATACACACTGAAGGGAAGAAAAGAAAAGACCAGCAGACACAGAGCCGTTGTGATCGCGGCCCACAGGCTCCCTTTGTCCCTTTAGCAGCCGTCGCCCCCCATAGCCCCGGCTCTCTGTCCCCCCCCCACCCCTCCTTTCGCGCCATTCATCCTGCTAGAATTTATCCCGCTTCTTTAACTCGGCATGTGTCTGGGCAGATGTCCAAAACAGCTCCCTTCAACGACCRGGGCCGGAGGGGGAAGGAAATTCCTCCAATTCAGTTTAGGCTCTTTTTCCCCCTCCCCRCCGCCTTCACTTTCCCTCTTTCGCTTGCTCCTTCCCCTTTTTTAACCCGCTGAGTGATTGATAACGCTCTCCTCGCCTCGCCGCTGGCCCGGCAGCCTCAGCTCTGGGGGGAAAGCGGCTCTGCTAGACGACGGGACGGTGGGGACCCCCTTTGGTTCTTTTCAAAAACTAAATAAATAAAAGGAAAATGGAGAGGGGAGTGGGGGAGTCTGCAAAGCGTTGCGGGAGGGAGAGGGAAAGAGCGCAGCCCTGAAAAGCCCTGCATTAGGACAGGTCCAAAGCAAACAAACAAATTAAGAGCAGCGTGCCCCTTATCCTGTTTGCCACAAAAAAAAGAAAGAAAAAAGAAAGAAAGAAAGAAAAAGGTGAGGGGGTGTTGTCAAAAAAACAAGAGGAGAAAAGAAAGAGCTTTGTGCTGTCGTTTTGCATTGCAGAGCAAAACGCGAGTAGGTGTGTGCAGAGCTTCGAGCCGCTCATGATSCCATCATATTGAATGACTTTGTTGTCTTAAACTCATAACTTCCACTTATTTGAAAATCTTGAACTTCATGTGAAAAAAAAAAGGACACACAAGGCTATTTTTTCCAGTAGTGCAAAGAATTTCAACAGCCTGAGTCCTAAATTTTTGGTACATACGTATAAACATCAAGCTTACAGGTATTTCAAGGTATCCACAGGGTGCCGTGCTATCTCTGATCAGATTTTTGTGTTCATCTTACAATTTGGAGTTTAGGCATGAAATTAGTTGTAATGTTACTTTAGCATTATATATACTATTCTCATACATATACATGTACTACATACACATTTAAAATTATTATTATTACTATTAYCATCTGAAATACAAATAATACCTGCTCGGCAATACTGGGATCAGAGTATCATTGCRCTATGCAGCATGCGCTGAGACAGAGAAACCCCAAAGAGTTTACAAGAAGATGTATAAAAAGGAAGGACCACTATCCCCTTTTTATAGATGGAATCTGGGGGTGGAACAAAATAAAGAGTAGGATTCCCTTTATCTAACTTAGACATCTGAACATGAGCTACTGATTGCAGACTCCTATCTACAGCCAACCAAGAGAAAGAATCATCTGCAGATGTCTAAAGAAGACCTGTACTGGAACRGAAGAGTCTCCAGTGAGCATCTCAGATATGACATGGCTTTAGGATGTTTAAACCAATGACAGTTGAATTTAACCGATGCCACCCAGARAGTCTGCAGCAGAGCTGAGATTTGAGCCTACTATCTTATCCCCCACTGAACCGCCTTACTAGAAAGAAAAAAAAAAAATTCCTTTCTTTAGCAGTTTTACCTGTCTTCTCAGTAACAGAAAAAAAAATGCTCTTTCAATCCAGGATAAACTGCATAAACTCTTCATATTTTATTAATCAAGATATAARTTTTGAGGCTTTGCCTAAAAATGAAAGGTTGGTTTCTATGACATGATAATTCAAAGCAAAATAAACAAGTCACTGGAGTTTAAAAGAAGTTATATTTAAACCTTAATAAGATGAAAACAGAACATAATAATCAGCAAGTTGATTTTTTGCTTTTTTAAATCAGGGCAAAAGACTATCATGTCAATAATACCTGGGAAAACTGTGCTGAATATATTTATTCCATGTTAGCTTATTAAACTCTTAGAAGCCTTGCAGTAAGTAATCTCCCTCTCCTGGGCCTGAATGATACTTGATGTTTCTGTGTAGGTAGCAATCTGTCTACTAGAAGCTGCTGACTACCCCAYAAGGATCTGGGGAAGAAAAGTCCTCATTTAGTTACATGCTTTACATTGAAACAACTATAAAGTGCTGCTGGGAAATTTCAGATTTATTTCCTTGTCAGATATGTCCATGCTCAAGGTCTTCTAATGCAAAGCTGGTAATTACCACAGGTGAAACATCTGACACAAACATCCACCCTACCAACCCAGCATTCACCCGGCACCATTGAATGACATATTCTGGGAAAATAATAGCAGTAATAATGCATTTTTCAAAGAGATTTCTTGACCGAAGGCTTGCTTCCCCAGGAGGGAAGTGCTAATGTTGCACCACAAATCCAACATGACCTTCACAACTAATTCCTAAGCATTGGTATCTTAAGCATGACCATGTAAAGACTAGCAAGCTCAGTTGCTTTGAGAGAAAATGGTCAGCTCCTCATTTCTGAGTTCCCCAAAGATCCCCCAGGAGGCCTGCGGAAAGCCCTGGTGAAGAAATTATCCCTGAGCTCCCAGAAATGGCATTGTCCTAGACACTGAAGCTCATCACTGAAGCCCTCTCAAAACACTGTGAAGTGTTTTAGAAGCTGCCAACAAATTGCATTTTTTTTTGCCTCAACTCCTGCTGGATTTACAAGGTGGCCTCTGCAGTTTAAATATTATAGAAAACTAAGTAAGAAAAACACAGTATGACCTTTCATTGTTTTACCACCTGACGAATCTTCACCATTGATGGCTGGAACAGCTGAGACTACTAGCCCTGCCTCTTYGCATCTCTCTGGCCAAGGCAGCTCCTGGTCTGGAAAATACAGCCCGGAGTCCAGMACTGGCTCATCTCCAGTTGAGCAATCCCATACTAGACTCAACAGCAAGGATTTGAGCCGGCAGGGGATTCCACCACGAGGAACGCGTCCCTCCTGGGCCTCGAATGGGGGACTGACTGCTACACAGCAACTCTACGCTTGGCGTTGAGAGAGAGGGAGATATGTCACCTCCGCGATATGTCAGTGGGAGCGATGCTTATAGAGTATCCTCTTTCCAGGCCTCTTGTGGCTCTTGAACGTAAGGCCACTACAGATGATTTCAACCCATATATTTGGAAGTAGCAGGGTTTATAGTTTCCACGTTTCCACAGCTCTTTTTTTTTTTTAACTCTATCACTGTCTATTTAAATATCTGTCAAAGTACTCTTGTTCTCACACAGACAGAGGCACTGTTTCAGAAACCGAGCCTGCCTACCCCTGCAATAAAGCGCGGCCAATTCAATGTTTTCTTGGATGAGAGAGACATGACCTGAACCTTGTGCTCAGGGGTGGGCAAGATGTAGGCTTTTTGTTTAGTCAAGCATGCAGATGAGTTCCCATAGCAAAAGCATCTTTGACTTAGATTCAGATGCAAATTCACCCAAAGTATTACTTGAGATCAGACTCTTATCTCCGGCTAAGTGGTCTATATGTCTATCGAGCCACATAGTAGTGACCACGAACAGACCAAGGTCAGTTCTCTTTCCTTTCTTTCCAAATAATTCAGATGGTTCCTTTGAGTATGTGTGAGTGAAAATTCCTGATTTTTTTAGCTGTGGAATCACAGGAATCTCCCCCAGGGGAGAAAAAAATAGGATGCATTTATCAAAATCTATGCCAATAGAAATGACTGTAGTCTTTGCTCTGAACGGACCCAGTAGATTTTAAAGCATTTTGTAACCACTAGCAGCTAAGGACCCGTAATGTCAGTCTCATTTGTCATTGGTGCAGGGGGAAATATATGCCCATTACTGATGATTTGTTTATGATTCCACAGAGAAGGTGAAATAAGAAAAGAGGGGAGAGGGAAGAGCCATTTTTCCCCATTTATGGAATTGTTCAATGTATTTGTTTTTGAGCAAAACGTAATTGGCCATTGATGTGTGGCCACTGAACCGTGAAGCAAAGGAAAGATAAGATAATGGTGGCCCGAAAGGGTTGACATAAAGAGGACATGGCAAGTCAGAAAGGAGACTATAACATGGAAACTAGAAGATATTGTGTATAATTAGTCGCAAGGCATCACCTGTAAGCCCTGGTCTGAGGCACCAACAGGTTGGACTTCAACCCTGTGAACCTCAGTCCTTGGACTTCTGGTTGTACATATAGTACAGGACACACTATCTGGGATATGAATATATGCACATATTTATAAAAAAATAAAATTTTCATTTATTAGTTCTTAGAAGACAAACAAAAAATGGCTGTCAGGAGGACCGCACAGCAAATTAGGGGAAAAACATGAAGAAAGGACAAAAGAACGAATAATTCTATTCAAAATCGGCTTTTAAATGCTGGCTTAGGACCAAAGTTGGTCGCTGTCCCTTCAGCCCTGCGTTCACTGAAAGCTCCCACTTCTCCCTATGCAAAGTCTGAATTTAACCTGAAGGGCAACATTATCATTCGACCCGCGAGAGAGGAGGCCCCAAAGATCATCAATTCCCTCAAACTGGTGACCCAGCCAGCCGTTTAACGCCTCCCCATCAGCTCGGAGTAAGACTTACAGTTTGATAGGTCAAAGCGAAAAGGGGAGGACGGGACCGGGGAGCAGAGGAGAAGCGACAGGCTGATTGGAACAGCAATAAAAAAAAGAAAAGAGGAAGCACGCAGTAGCAAAAGCACTGTAAAAAAAAAAATATATATATATATACATATACATATATATATATATTGGGAAGAGCAGTTTTACAGCCTCCTGCAACCCAGTGGTCCTGTGGTCTTGCATTTCACTGCGGACCCAGCAACAGGCCTCCAGGAGGTTGCAAAAACACCATCTATTATAGCCGGGGCCGGAGGGAGGGAGTCTCGCGCTAGCATCTCCCCTTTCCACGACGCCTCGCGCCGGGCCGGGACGAGAGGGACGCCGGGGACCGGAGGAGAAGGGAGGGGACGTCCGCCTGCGGGGCCCCCGGCTGCCCCATTAGCCATGCCGGCRGGGATTGAGGGCAGGCCGTGCATTCGGATGCAAAGCGCGGCCGCGCTGGGCTCTCCCGCGCCACGCTCTCGCCGCTCTCCGGACGCCTTTGTCTGGGCCAGACACGTTTGTCCTTGTCCCGTCCACCTCGCTGCTCTTTGGTCACTGGTTTTCTTCCCCCTCTTTTTTTCCTTAAGATTCCCACGCTTTGGAATTCTTTTCCCCCATGACAGGCAGTCAGAGTTCTGCATGTTTCTTTTTTCTCTCTTTTCCCCCCCTCCTCCTCCCGCAGTACCTGACAGCAGTAATTGGAGCAGAGGAAACAATTTGCCTACTAGCCACAGCGCGAGAAACTCTTGAAGGCTGCAACACCCATCAGCCTTGCTCCGTTGACAAACTAATCAGCTGCTAGCTGCAACATCGACTCTCAAGCGAAATGCAGGAGGAGTTAAAAGAAATCTCCAACCCATGCTCTACCACACGTGAAAACCAAAGGAAACCGARCACAGAAAGATGGAAGAACAAAATCCTAGGTATGCAGCAAATCTGCTCGGCCGAGTACCCTAGGGTGGTGAGCGCCTAGTGGGTCCTGCAGACACCAGACCAGGGCAAGGCTGCTGGCATCAGCCGAGATTGCTGTCCGCCTTTTCCCACCCTAAGCACCAAAGGATGTCACCCAACACAGTTCACGGCCACCAAGGTCAAATATCTCATTTGCACCCGGCACGGTGCCCCTCAGGAGTGAGGMGTGTGGAGCCCAGATTTGGCTCAGGGTCAAAGCAGGAGATGTGATTTCATCCGTGTTCCCTAATCGCAGGATTGCAGTTCAGGCTCATCTTTATAGGCGTATTTTCCCTCCAAGTTTCTGGCCTGGGCGTACGCATGTAGCCATCGCCCGTCCACACTGCTGAGCATCTCCATTTCTAATGGTTCCGACTCCTTCCAGCTCCGGACGTCATCCTGAACGGCCACCTGGAGGAGGCGCGATGGACGGGGGCCACTGCCCCTTTTCCTGCTCCCGCAGGGACCCACGTGCTGCTCTCCCCTCTCTTTTCTTCCCCAAAAAGCAGTTTTTGCAAGGTGCCAGCTGTCCCTGCACAYGCGCTGCCCTCCGATGGAGGAGACGCTCTGCACGCCCAGCGTGCCGCCTGCGAGGGCAAAAGCCCCGCTGCTGCCAGTAGGCTTCTCCCAGCCGTGACCTACGCCTTCTTTATTTATTTATTTTTCCAAATTATCATTGGCAAAACCACAAYGCGAGGTAGTCTCTCCAGGCAGCGAGACCCCCATGGGCGACYGCATAGACCTTCTCTTCGAGGGGAGATCTATGAGGCACCTTCAACACCTTGGGACTCAACTGTTGGCACCCTGGAGCAACCTCAACGTTTTGGAAACAGGGCAGGAAGCGAAGGTGCTTGGCATTTATGGTTTTTTGTTTGTTTGTTTTGGGTTTTTTTTTTGCTATTTTCCCCCCAGTTTTCCACGCTGCCCCATCTCCAGGGCGGATGAAGCCAACCCAATGGCTAACTCGGAGCTGCAGCCCCTGCTTACACGGTAACGAATACCTCTTAGCYCTATCTATTGCAATAAGTATTGCGTTATCAAGCAGGGCCGAGGCACTTCACCGGGCACTCAAGGGTGACTGAGTATCCAGCCTCTTGCTACGGGAGACGGGGAGGGAGGGAGAAAATTTACAGCCCTGTCCTCCCCGGGGCCGGCGCGGCGGCCCCGGAGGGCCTTTGGAGAAGAAGGAAGCCCCTTCTCCTCCCTGCCCCCTCGCCCCGGTCCCGCGGGAGGCAAAGGGCAGCGTTTATTGTCCGCCCTGATAAATGGCCCCAAGTCTCCGGCCGGAACAAAGCCGAGCGCAGCCTCTCGAGCAACGTCCCCGCCGCACACGGAGCATTTGATCGCGGAGCTGAGACGGAGGCCAGGGCGGGCTTGGGGGGAAGGGAGGGGGAGAGAGGCGCACGGGAGGCCACGGCAGCGGAGAGGTTCCCCAAAGCTGGCGTCGCGTTTCGGCCGTGCAGGGGGGGAAGCTGGGATAAGCATGGGGATTCCCAGGCTCTTCCATATGCAATAGTGGGAAGCTCTCCTCCGGAGAGCACAAAGCGCTTCATAAATATGGATTCAGCCTCCCGTCGCGAGTCAGCATTTATTGCCAAGAGAGAAACTGAGGTAGGGAAAGGTTGGCTGACTACCTCCAGGAAGAGAACATCAGCTGCGCTTCTCCAGCTACAGGACTAAAAAGCCCACTGAATCCATCCTTCTTCCAAAGCGCCAGCGGTCTCAACGCAACGCAGTGGAGCAGGGCTGGACCGGCGGTGCTGCTCAACTTGCAAATCCCACGCTACCTCCCAGGCATCGGCAGGGCTCTGCTACGACTCCAGGAGCAGGAGGGGACGCCAACAAGGCGCACCACGCACGTGGCAGGGCTGCTCCTCCTTTCCCGCTGCCGTCTCCCAGAAAGTACGGCAGAGGGAACAACCTCATGCATCCGAGAGATGGAACAAATTGTCTAAGGCCTTTCTTTTCCCTTTACRGTATAGCCTTTATGATGGTACATCTCATACATTCTGCAGTATACACCTCTAGCAACTTTATTCTCTGTGCTTAGGACAAAGTCTGTATCCAGACTGAACTTACTTAATCAGTAWGACTCCTTAATTTATTTGCTTAGGCATCAACTCTTTTTTTTTTTATTTTTTTTCTGGTTGTCTGAAGATCAGAATGAGACCTAGCACTTTTCTTTTGCCATTTAATATAAATTTATTCTCCTCTCCTCTAAGTCTTTTCTTCACATCACTTGTTAACACCTATCATTGAAAAATATCTGATATAATTACGTCTGATATAATTGCTGATTCAGCTGGAGCGGGGCACAGACTTAGGCAGAACTGCTATTGGTGAGCGAGCTACGCATTGAAATCCACTTGCAAATTATGACTAAATAAATGATTTGTCAATGTGTTCAATATCTTTAAAATTCAACCAGGACATAAATACACCAACCAGCAGGCTCACTGCATGCTATCTGCTCTGACTTTGGTTATGTATGGCAAATGATCACGTAAAACCACACAAAGTGTTTTTTTCCTTTCTCATCCTGAAACTTTTTGTATACAAACCAGTATGTGTTACCACCTACATATGACCTATGTTAACTTAAAGAACATTCAATTCCTCSTATTCACTTACACAAAATATTCAGTCCCAAAATATTCAAGGAGAGGATAATTGCTGAGCTAAATTCAGAATGTATTCGTATGTCTGAAAATCCTTTTTTCTCCTGTTCCTCCTGTCTATCCCAGCTCTACAAGATGATGGTGACTGGGAACCATTCCCAGAAGCTGAAACAAATCAAACAAGGAAAAAACAAACAAACAAATGACCTGAGACAGTTGAAACACAATATAATTTGTCTCAAGGAACTGTTTCTGTTCCCTAAAAGAATTAAATCCTAAGGTACAGAAGTCCTTTCCACTGTAATTTTCCAGCTTGAACCACAGAGAAKGAGGCATGGGGAGGCAATCAAAAGAATAATAGAGCACACTAAATATACAAGCCTAAGCATCTACCCTTGCATCCCAGAGAACAGAAGAAGAAAGAAACCTCCTCAAAGGGAAACTATAAATGCCTAATACAATGAGAAAGATAGAATTTTACGGGTCCAATAACATAATTGTGGAGCCAAGTGCATGCAAGATTCCCATTTCCTAACAAAGCAAACAAACAAAAACACCCTGCACGCCAAGCACAGTCCAGCTGCCTACTAATATGCATTGCACTGTCCTGTTCAGCTTTTTCATGACTCTCCACTTGTTAAGTAGTTCTTTAAAGTACTCTCATGTTTTCACTCAGCCCAGTAGTTTGCTCCATAACCCACAACTGTCATATGAAAATGGGGCATGCACTGAAATATCTAAGTATATATTTTTTACTGTATATAGTCTGTATACATGTATATACATACATATACATATACTATATATGTAATAGTCTGAACACGATTCTAATCCTACAGGAGAAGCCACACTGGATATCTGATAGTGCAGATAGGTAATATGGCAATATTATTATTATATATCATGTTCATTTCCTTTCTTATCATACGCAAAAGTTGCAAAATCAAGGGACTATTTACTGATGCTGTCACTAGATCCAATGCATGAGCCCAACAATCCCCCACAGAGAGGAACTGCAGATCTAGATTCAGGTAAATATTTTCCAGCTTGGACCCATGTCAAAAACTTCTAGGTCTCATTAGGCATCCTTAATAAGTAATTGCAGGTCCRTCAGCACTATAACTCAGGGTGGGATTACTTTCAACTACAAGAGCAGCCTCTTGTTCCTGATGCAACGCATCTATGAGCTGGGCGCCTGCCATCAGAGGTGCAACCAAGCAAAGACAACTTTTGAGGACGCAGAAATGGACGAACACAATGAGCGGCAGGATCAAAGCCCTAATCATTAAAACAGGCAGCCCGTAGCTCCTTGCTCAGCTGTTGACACAGGAAACCCTAGCTTTTCTCGAGGTGGGAGGTATCCGTGGGTACGTAAACTCAAACAACCAGAACTACATGCGTCGCRAGTGCCCTACTAACGAGGAAGGTGGCGGAGCTGTTTGCAGACTTGTAACTTGCTGAGGATTTTGCAGGGACATCCGAATTGCTTCAGAGGAACCATCTGAACAGCCTGCTGAGTTAAACACAGCCTGAGTCAGGCTGCTACTGTACATGATCTTCCATCTCCCGTTTTAGCTAATGGAGTGCTACAAAGCCTCCAGTTCCTACCAGAGGGCATTCAGCTTAGAAAACACTAATGCGCGAAAACGCCTGCCGACTGACTACGTGCATGGCAATATACATTTTTAATTTGAATAATATGCAGTGTTTACCATAATTAGACAGCGCATTAACATGATTAAGCCAGCGCTTCGGAGCAGAGTGGCAAGGAACCCGACTCGAGCCGGGAGCCGTTATTGCTGCGAGAAGCTTGTTGTGCCTGTCCGCCGAGCGGCTGCTTGCCCTGCCCTTTTGCAGCGACAGTTCGAAACTGTCATTGCAGGGGGCAAAATCTTCCTTGACAAGCAAACGAATCCATTAACACGTTAAAAGGTTTGGAGGGTACGTGTGGGAAATATTAAAAATGCAAGCACAACAGCACCGCGAGTAGGACAGTATTTCTTCTCAGATAAGAAAATGTCCAAGTTTTACTACAGGAGTGCAGGTTACGTGTTTTTACCTATCCTGAAAGGCAGGAATGGAATTGATTTTCAATAGCGGTTAGAATAACAGAAATAGGAGGTATGGCTTCTATTTATAGCCGCCAGCTTGTTGATCTTTAACTTCAGCAGCTGCAGAACGGCCACAATTGTATCTCCGCGTACGACTGCTTTATGTACATTCTCCAGGCACTCCAGATCGCTCTCCTGCTTGTCCCTGGGACCTCGCCATCGATTTCAATCAGGCCAGAACTGCACCCCTGTTCTGGCCAACAGCAACCCCGGCAACAGACATCAGCCGAACACCCTCCCTTTTAACTCACGGAAGAATTCGGCAGCAGAGCTATTCCGAAATGCAGCAGCTGCAGAACATTAAGGGTGCTCTAACTACTAAGGGGCATCTGGAACATCTCAAAATTAGTATTGCATCAGTTCACAGGCCACAGATATTTCCATACAATGGGCACACTTCAATTCATTCCAGCTTTAGATATATTCCAGCAACAGGCTCCGACGCTTCAGACTGGGAAAGCCCTTGCGAATCGTGAACGTTTTGAGGTTGTCAGCGAATGATTTTCAGCGTGTAACCTGCAGTCTTAGCAAAGGGGAGTAACCCGTGACAAAACAGTAAGATTATAACTTAATTCTTACTAACACAGGTGCCTCAAGCCAATAAAATGTCTTTTTTGGCAAGGTGCTATAAAAGCTTACAGGTCATCTTACAAAGACACTGAAGGGATAAAGCAGGCATAAAGGCAGGCCTAAGATACAGCACGCAAGTAAAATGAACACGATAATTTCTGGAAAAAACATGTTTTTCCCTGGCATCTTGGTCCTATTCAGTCTAGTTTAACAGTGAGGTCATCTAAGGAAGGGGTTAGTGGGAGAGGAAGACAAAGAGAAGGATGTGGCAAAGGAGAACAGTCAGAGCCAAACCACAGGAGCATCCTGGTGACACCACCAGTGTCTGTGGGTCCCTGCTCAAGCCACTTTCTTGTTCCTCTTCTTCTAGCTTATGGTCTCTAGCCAAATAATTCCTCTATTTTTCTTTCCAAGGGGCACATGGGCTGGAGCCTGGGGAGCAGACATGAATGAATAAGGGAAAAGAGGAGAAAAACTATGCGTGTGTGCTGTAGGGAACAGTGGAAGGCGTAACTTTGAGGTTTATATATAGTCATCATTGTGGTGAAGGGTGTTGATGCAAGTTAAGAAGACACTATTAGATAATCTTGCCCAAGGGTTAGGTTTTGGAAGAGGAAGAATGGGATTTTCAGAAGTGCTCCACTCTAGCCTACTGCCACAGCTAGGGAATCTGGGAGCTTTACTACTTCTTTAAATAACAGCAGACAATGCTGAGCACTTCTGAAAATCTCACTCCGTGTATGAGAAAAGAACCTTAGAAGATTGTGGGGGGGGAGCCTTAATGGTTTATTTCAGACTTAAACCTTCTCCGGCATTCTTAGAAACCCAGTGTAACCCTTTCACTGAAATTCAAGAGGATATGAGAACCTAGCTCTGTTGGTCTTCTTTGAAGCTCTTTGATAACTGAATGATAAGAGCAGCATTAGAGAGAAGAGGAAAGAAACAGAGATCACAGGATAAGCACAACTTCTGCAAGGAAAGGATTCTTTGTAATACCTTCTCATGGCTCAGGACACCTGAAGAGCAACAAAAAGATCACTCCATACCTAGGAAAGAATACAAACTTTTCGCCTCTAGTTTCCTCCGATTCCATATCTAAGTAGTGTTCTCCCCGCTTCCAGAAGAAAAAAAGGCCAGTTCAGAGGTTTTCAGGGTCCTCCCCACAGTACATTGCCATGAGGCATGCAACTGTCAGTCCTGTCTGGGGCTGGGTGCTTGCAAGTGTGCCAAAAGATGTCAGCAGGAGCTGAAGAAGCTTGATACCTTGCAGGCATGTTTGACACAGTCAACGCTTTTAAGCCCCTTTCAAATAGATCTGTACAACTCCAGTGGGCAGGTGCAGCAGCAGAAGGAAAAGATGTACTCAGAGGGACAGATCAGTCTTTTCCTCCAGTCACTCCTGAAAAAGACAGGCAAGTTGGGTGTCTGCCGCTGCCTGAGGACTTGCTCATGGACCACAGGACTCAAAGGGACCTCCCCAACACAGCGCCAGGCTAGCTGTCTCCTTGCAGCCTCTGACTACAGAGTCACAGCAGGGCTTCCCAGAGTCCAACTTCAGCACGCAGAGGAGGACGAAGAGCAGATTTTGCCTCTGAACAGAACAGCTCAAACTCCACGTTTGGTGGTTCAAAGGGGGCCTCACTGCAGCTGACTGAGCAGGTAGGAAAAAAATTGGGTTAGGAGAGAAATAGTTTCACTTGTGAGACCCAGCCGGGGGCCCAGCCTTTGCAGTGGAGCTGGTGGCAAGGCTCTGGTGACACCGTGGTGGTGGACAGCACAGTGCAGTGCACGGGGGAGCTTCCTACTCCCTGTGATTCACTGAAACAGCATTAAGTGACAGCAACGCTGCTGTGGGAGCCACAGGCGCAAGCAAATGTCTCCCTAATCTTCTAAAACTCATTAGAGGGAGGGGCAGATATTCCCAATGGAATCATGAGGATATGGGACCATCAATCCCTGCTATCGGCGCAACATCAAATTCCAAGAGGTGATGTCCCTCCTGCTCATGCGCGTGTTGATGCATTGCAAAACACCGCTGTTAATGACTGGCTAGGGCTTGCACCACGTTGGCAGCTCACAATGTGACTTCGAACACACTAAAATATATATTTCAGGTTTGTCCCCTGGACCTCTGAAGTATAGATCACTTTTAGAGTAGCTAAGGGTTGTGACCCGTCTCCTGGACTATAAATCTAARAGGACAGTATACTCATTCTACTTTGCTCCTCATACTCTAAACCAAAAATGATTGTCCAAAGACTGAATGGGAAGGGAATATGCACTTTATCTGTGCAAGCAATGAGAAACAGATGTCAAAAATACRTATTTTGTAATGTTCAGGACATTATAAATAGGCTGCAACCAGAATTTACCAAATGGAGTAACACATACAGTCCTTTCCCATGCAGCCAGGGATTGTTTGGTTGTGTGTATGYTGAGTAAAGATGGACGAACTAGAAATATGACAAGAAGCAAAGGAACAGTATTCTAGATACATTACAGATGATAAAGKAGAAAGCAAACACAGTCCTAGAACCAGGATCGCTCCCTGCCTTGCCTATCACTATGACCCCAAAGCCTTTAAATGGGTATTACAAGTATGACTAGATGACTCCCTCTGGCTTGTGCTAGGAACAAAGTTAACTTAGACGATGAGAAAGTCTGGACTTAATGGTTTGTGCATGCAGAAATCATTTTGGACACACCACAGGTCCCCTCTGTGCATAGCAGACACAGTCTGCATTTAAATCCACGGGAGCACACAGCTACAAGGGGATATGCACACTCCATTCTCCCAAAGAATAACAAATCCGGCGCATTTGGACTATCAAGCCTGCTTCACTTCAAAACTGTCACTTAGTATGATACAAGAGCCTTGGGCTTACTTCCCAGGAAGGAAAATAAAAGGCTGTCTGAACTTGTGGGCACCTTGGGCATTGCCTTCGGCAGCCTCGTAGCTTGCCAAGTCTTCAGAGTTCCTTAACATCTCTGCTCTGAGATCCGCCGTAACCCGGCTGCGCTCTTAGATAGAGTCTGTCAGGATGAGCACATTCCTTTCAATACAGGTGCTCCACTAGCTTAAAAATAGCAGTCAAGGTTGGGAAGGGGGAAAAAAGAGAGATTCAGATCCAATTACCTTGGAAAGCTTCATCCTCATTCACAATAAGAAAAAAGAACAGGCTCTGTTCTAAGCAGGACTTTGAAGAAGCGCCTTCCCAGCACCCACGAATGGAGGAAAAGCCTCAGARGGGATCTCTGCATCTTCGTAACAGTGAGAAGAGGGATAGATGCTCCTGTTGAGTACACAGATGTGGCACACAAAGGCCATCTTGTCATGGTTTGGTCTGTAAAAGGGTCTGTAGGGAAGGCTGTGCTGCTGGAAATGCAAACTTCTTCAAAAGTCTAGCTCTGCGGAGAGTGCGAGGTCAGGCAAGGGGGAGCAGGGAGGAGGATCATACCTGTCCCATGGCTCCAGGGAAGGACTGCATTTTGGTCCCCTCTTTTCACCACGGGTGAGTTCATAATTTCCATAGATAGCTCTCAAGTAGGTTTCACAAGGTTTCTACACTCCTGCTTTTTCTGTATTGGTTACATGCAGCTTTGAGGGAAAACATACCAACACATATCATCCCTTCTCCCAGGCCCAGCTGTAACACAGCACATAAGAAAGTGGAACTGTAAAGGAGGGAGGAATAGAGGAGGCAATGACAATGGAGGAAGGACAGTGGCAAAATATCCCAAGTATAAATATTCCTAACAATTGAAAGAGTCCAGGGATCAGCCCCTCATCTAGCATAACCCAGTGCAACACCAGCAGGCACCAGCAGACCCGTCCTCACGCGGAGCAGCCCCGACCTCCTCTTAGCGGCCCGATCCAAAGCCGACGGCAGGATTTCCGTCCGCCTCCACGGCTCGGTAGCAGCGCCTGCTGGTGCCAGGCTCGCAAGGAGGCGAGCGGGTGAAAGAGCACGGACCTAAAAGGAGCATCTGCGCAGAAACAATGTCCGAAGTCCGTCCAGCCGGACGGCACATTCTGTCCTGGCTGTCAGACCCAACCCTGTGTACATTACTCGCTGATCTATATTTAGTCCCTGATGTAACTAAAGTCAATAGTATCCCATTAGGGCAGCTGCTACTAACTCCTGAATAGGCTTGCCTACAGAAACTCCACCTCCTCGTGTCAAAAATCTGGACATATACAGCTACAAAACCTTCACGTGTTTATATACAAAGGGGCACAGTTTTGAATAGAAAATATATGACTGTTAGCATAGTTTAATGGTCTGCTATATAACAGCGCGGCATTTTTAAAAGAGACATTGATTCTTCTTGTCTAGGGGCTAGTTTAAAGGCCTTAAGCTTCCCTGCAAGTAAATATGGACCTTTCCCTTTTTAGGGTATGTTTCTGCATTGGAGCATTCCTTATCTCTCCTGCCGCTGATGGATTCTGCGGAGGATTTTGTAGCATTTCTGGGAAGAAAGATGCCTCTATGAAACAGAATGATTATGTTGGAAATGCGATGTTTAAGCATTTAATAAGTTTACATCTTGTGTTTTGTATTACTTAAATAAGGGCTTTCACTATGTGTCATATGAATATGGGTATTTGATCGCTTTTCCAAAATAAGACTCCAGTTCAAACAGTTTTAGTTTCCTTTCAGACTTTCTATGAAACACCACAGATGCATTGCAATGGTAAAGCAATGGAGAATCATAGCTCACTGCCACGGCTCAGAGAAGGGCAGGAATTAAAGTAATTACCAAGACAAACAAAAGCTAAAGGCATGAAAACACAAATATGGAAAAAAAAAAATCTCACACCAGCTATCAGCTCGGAAGGATCCATCTATCCATCTGTATGATTATTTACACCATTTGTCACTTTAGTCAAAAATGACAAAAATACCTTAAAAMACATAAATAAAGAGTGCTCTAAAATAAACACATTTCATGCAATGTTCAAGATTGTAGGTTGAGACCGCTAGTATTGCCTACGTTCAGTCCTCTCAACCTCCACTGGATGTGTTAAAAGGGCACAAAGATCCATGAACTTCTATTAGYATTTCTAACTGAATATAAATGTTTCTTCAGAAACACAAAACGATGACTCAGGAGTCTGCTAACATGTTGCCATTTAGATCAGTGGTTAACTCTGAGCCAGCCGGTGTTAACCAAAGTTAACTTACTGATACCTATCTAACGGCTTTTAAGGAACGAATGAGGGCTTATTAATTTCTAAAAMCAACAATTAAACCCCAAAACTATGAAAGACGCAAATTAACCAGGATTCGGCACATTCAAAGTTTCATTGACGACACAGTCCTGAAAGCAAACATCTCTGGTCACACCAGTGTGGGCCATGGACAGCAAAGTGATGGAGGGCCTTGGGGAGTAAGACATCTGCGAAACCCAAAAGGACACGACACTCAGGGCTCTCAGACACTCAGCAGCGTATCTGATACCACAGTGGTCTGACGCAACAGGTCACACTCAGTTTTGAACGCTGCCGATGCCGAGGAAGTGCGTCTCACCGCGACCAGACGCCAGACCTCAGCAGGCAGCTGACAGAGGAGCCCTCTCTGGTAGTCACGCTAAAATTATCCAGCCCCTGAATACTACATGCCACAGCAAAAGCCAAAAAAATCACCTCCTACAGGCAATGTTTGCTCTTTATAAAGACATGGGGACAAAGCACCCCAAAGCACCACCATTTGAGGCTAGGAAAAGCACCAAAGATGCCTCAGGTGGGCTGTCACTTGTAAGAGTCAGGAAGAAATAAGGGCAGAGAGGTGAAAACATGACATGAATATCAAATAAGCAATGCACTGACTCTGCAATGAATACCAGGCACAACCTGAGGTCCCTGACTTCTTCTCAAACCCCCAGGCATGGAGACTTCTCCCTAAATGCCTTTCCATCTTCTCCCAAGGTTACCAGCAACACCAATACGATGGGGAGAAGCCATTAATGGTGACAAATTCCTGGCTGTGCCTCAGGGCAGCTTTGTCACCAGTTTGCACCACCTTTTCCTTAACAGCCATGCATCTAACCAACTGATCCATGGACGTGCCTCCTGGAGATGGGGTACCTCCAAATGACCCACCCGAGGCCTTGGAGGGTGGGCTGAGGCCAGCAGGAGAGAGCTGGGCTGGGAAATCCTTAATATGAAAAAGTGAGGCACAGACGATCTCAGCTAGACCAGATCAGAAAACCAAGCCAGTCCTTACTGCTGCAAGTGATTTCTCTAGAAATTCATTAGTGTGGAGAAAGCCTATTGTGCCCAGACGCTGCCTGGAGGAGGAGATCATTTTAAAAGGTGGGAAGCCTGTAATTTTACTGGCAGTCAAAAAACTTAAAAAAAAAAAAAAAAAGAAAAGAAAAAAAAAAGAAAGAAAAAGAAAAGAAAGAAAAAGGGTTTTGGAGCTGTGGAAATTCCAGGAAGCATCTCCCATTATATGAAGGTATTGACCATAAATTAGAGGCAGGGGAAAGAGTGTTCTAACCATTTAAGAGATGCAGAATTTCCAGGCTTAAAAATTCAGGTGCTTATGGTAATGTTTGCAGTAGAAGAACAATAGAACAGAGCAGAATAGAACAGAAATTCTATTTTCTTTTTTTTTGTTCAGGTAAGAGCCTCATTAAAAATCAATAGGCCTCATTTATTGCTGGTAACATTCTATTGAAGTCTGTAGGTTTTCGTTAGGGATTAATTTAACTTAATAGGTCTTCATGCACAAACAATGCAGGCAAGATTTGATCCTTGGAAGTTATAAAACAGAAAACACTACTACAGGACTTGATCACTTGATCCTGTCATTTGCTATGACAGAGCAGATTGAAGCATCTGATAGGCTCAAAGCCCTTGAAATATTTCCAAATACTGCTTGTGATGAATAAATGTTTTATGGCCAGTCATATGTCACTCTGAATCAACTCTTTTACTGATGTTGCTAATCATAAAATGAGAGAACAGAGATCAATTTATACATTTAAAAGAAAAAAAGGGACGTGATATTCCATCCCTTATGGACGCTGGCAAAAGTGAGTCATCCTGACCTACTATGAACCTTGCAAGGAGATATTTTTTTCCAGCCCTAAGAAATCAGCAATCCCCTTGAAAGACTCTGCTCTTGCAAAAAAGGGAAAATTAAAAAAAAAAAATCAGCACACTAAAGAGCTTGGTTTCACTGAGAATACGTGACAGTGAATTAGTGGCCCTCAGGTGTCAGTATACAGGCCAGTGAATTAAATTAAGCTCTTTGCTTCTGTTCTAATGTAGCAGAACTAATGCAGTCACGGCTCAGCACTGCAGCCTCTTAAATGTGGGCACTGCTGCCACGGCGAAGGGAACCTGGTTTTAGTCCCACTGGGACRTTGGCCGGAGTCAGCAAGCAACCCTGGGAACCGTGACATAACGTCTGAAGGGACGGGCAGGAGGAGGACCAGGCAGCAAAGGCAGCGCTGGTTCCAGCCTTAAAGCCATTAGAGAGGAAATCAAGCACGGTGGCTTTTAAACACGGTCAGAGGATGCATCGTGCTAGGAGATCCAAAAAAAAAACCCCAAAACCCAACAAAAAAATCCCTACAGGGCAGCTGTAACCCCTTCATCTTCCCAAAGAGTGGAAGCCAATGCTCAGAATTCTGGAAAAAGAACAGGAAAAATCTTTTTTTTTTTTTTTTTGTTTGTAGAGATGAGGCTGCCACAATGGCAACCAAGCAGCGTTTGGCTTCAAAAAACATAAGACAACCTCTGCAGAACTGCTCATGGCAGAACCACAGAAATGTCTACCTTTAAAAAAAAGAATAGAGGCTGCTGCTGGAGACTTGGCATTCCCACAYGTTTTACACTTCTCTGACTGTATCTTTCACCTCCCTGCTCCTGCCCCTCCCAGAATCCTTGCTACACAGTAGCAAGTAGAAAGCAGGGTAAACATTAACCATGATAGGAAATGATTAATGAATTATCAATTGCAATCCAATTGCATAATGCAAACGGTGGGTAAGGAAAAGTACTGGCTGCTGTATCCTCATTATTATATTGGAGAGCAGGTGGAAGCAGAAAGTAACTTAGAAAGAAGGCTGGCATGCCTACAACAGGTCCTGAAATGTATCCTATGAAACTCTGGCTATGCTGGGTAGCTCTCTGGAAACTAGAGCATAAAAACTTGCACAAAACGGTGTGCTTGATTTGCATGTTGACAGTTCTGAAGATTGTGCATACAGAAACACCATCTCTCGCCCGYGCAAATGAACGCGGGAGACAGACAGGCTATCAGGGCAATTGCTCACGCAAAGCCAGGCTGTAATTGCACAGGCTTGAAGAAAGTAGGAGCTGTGCTAGGGTACAAGGCTCTAGCTCCATCCACATTCAGCACTGAAATTTCCAGCTGGTTAATGAACAAATAAATACTCTGAAGCTTTCTCAGGAGGTTGTCAAGATATTTTTACTAATAACAATCAAGCCTCATGATATATATATATATATATAAAGAGTACTCCTAACAAGTTCCCCCAAGGGTAAATTGAAGCAAAGTGGTGATAAGGTCAATATTTTCAAATGGAGTTACCTAAAATACCCAGGAAAGTCAATAATAATCAAGACAACCACTAATTTGGATGTATCCATTGGGTGTAACTACAAGACTTGAACCTTTTATGTTTGAAAACGCTGGCCTTAACCGTTTGCTCGTGGTTAAAGGAACGGATAAGGAGCAGACCTGTGYTGGCTTTCAGACCTAACCACTAAAACAAGGCACGAAAGAAAGCCCAAAACCAAAAGCGGGCACATGAATTGGCTCATCCATCTCCTTGAGAGAAGGCTGCAGGGTGGGAAAGGACTATGATTGATGCCAATGTCAATCTGAGCAACATGGAAGCCATCTGCAGTTGAGGTATTTCCAGCAGACTGTGCAAAACGGATCTCCTTTGCTCCGTCTTTCTCATTCCTTTTAGAAATGCAAGTGCTAGCAGCTCAGCAACTAACTTCTTTTACATTCGGACAAGGATGACATTGAGTGGCGTATCTTTAACAGCTCCTGCTTTTCTAGTTAAGCATTAATGTTTAACGAGACCAGCCTGCAGTTGCTCGTTAGTGTGCAGTGCTCCAGCTAATTAATACATCACCAGGAGAGCCAGCCTGAGAGAGGAGAGTGAGCAAGTGCATTCCACAGGCATTTCTCAGCCTTCAGGAAAAAAAAAAAATAAAGAAAAAGAAAAAAAAAGACAAGTAAATATGGGCAAAGGGTTCTTCAGAGATAGAGAGGAAAAAAAGGAATATTTGTGCAGAAAGGCTCAACTGAATTTCTAGGAAGACACTGTCTCTCACCATGTATAAATGTCCTCCTGATAAAAGGTATGTAGCCCATGATCAGAGGTTTCGAGAGGCAACTCGACTGTTATGAATACACGRCGTAATGGACAACCACACACATTTCCCAAGTGCAAAGAAACAAATCATCTCTTTTCCCGTGCCAACTAAGTCTTCCTGGTAGCTCACCTTCTGCTATGGTGGCCATGGGGGGATCACCGAGAGCCTTGTCAGCACTTGGCTTAATGCCGCATCATCACGCTTGGAGGAGCTGGTGGCACCTGCTTAACGCATGGAGAAACAGGGGAAAGAGGGCTCTGCAATCTAGTGAAGGCCATCCAGGAGATCAGGCAATGCTCTACATAATATGAAAGCCTCTTTGGATAACAATGTTCAAGATGCATGGGGTAATCTTCTAATTATGAAAGGACTTAGTGATCTTCCCAGACAAATTTGAGGTCAGCACAAACTCATCTTCCTGCTATCTGATTGCACTGCCTAAAGTTTCTCTCCCCAGATAGTGCARTGTCTACTAGATGTGCATCAACCTGATGTGACTTTTTTGGAAATAATATTGTCAGTAATTCTCACAAATGTAACATGATTCCTGTGAATTTTCAACTTTTCTTYGTTTCTCCAGTCCCGTTGTATGAGTTGAGTGATAATTTCTAAACTTTGCTACTGAAAATAAGGTCTTTAAAATATAACTAGAGTATTCTTTACAATTTCAGAAATCAGAAATCAAATTGGAAAACTCTTGTCWATTCACATTTTCAATTTTAAAAATAGAGCAGTAGTTTTGGAGCTAGTAGACTAAAACAATTTGAAAGTTTCAAGTCATCCGTACTCTAAATCATGTCTTAGACCCAAATGTTCCTTTTTTACAGTTATTTTAGATTGTAAAAATGAAAATCACAGTTGTCTTTCTTTATGGGAAAAAACTTTCCCATGGTGTAAAACCCCTCATTTGTATTGTAATATGAAAGAGCAGGTGGGGCTATCAGAACCAATAAACCTAAAAGTTTGTAGTTCATTTTTTCAGAAATTTAGTGTTGGGAACTGGATAAGGAAACAGAAAAACAGGTCAATCTATCTATTATATTTATAAAGAGGATCCAGCTGTTACAGGGAATGTATGTTGCAGCTGCCAACATGGAAGTAATAGTTATTTGGTGGTGAATCACATCCCCTTTAGGATTAAAGTTCATATTTATATGTGAGCCATTATCAGCACAATTATAATTGGAGTTGCTAATTCTGCTAAAGTCAAAATATTTGAAGAACATCGGCCAGGCTTCTTAAAAATACAGGATTGGCTCAAAAATCATATAATTCAGATACTATTTATGTGCCTTTTGMGTTTTCAGGGTTTTAAAGATTCAGCATCATTGATGCAGCTGCAGAGACTTAAGGAAAAAAGAAGTAAASCAGGAAAATAAAACACCTCACATCATAATAATTCTTCTTAAAAATCACAGCAGCTGGCTATGCAAGTCCCAAAACAAAACTCAAYCCATGCAAACCAGTCGTCCTGCCATTCCTGGATCCAGCTGAGTGCCAAGTGGATAACATAAGCAGGAGGCAGAGATTCAAACACTGATGCTCAATCAAACTGAAATGAATCAGTAAAGTTAGGAACTTTGGCCCAGCGAGAATGAAAGCTTTTCGTTGCTCCAGAGACAACATGGAAACTGCTCTCCACCGCCTTTTTCATTACTGGGTAAATGGCAGCTGATACAGAAGGACAATTTGCTAGTACTGCTGGAGATGGGGTGAAGAAAAGAAGCAACAGAGGAAAAGTGCCTTGGACAAAAGGGAACAGCTAAGAATGATGCTGTACTGGGACTCCTCAATACCAAATATGATCTTTACTTAACTTATGCTGTGAGTATCCTTTCCCTAGCAGCAAATATAATACCCAGAGGAATAAAATTTTAACTGGAAACACTTATTAGACCATTCAGCAACTACATTATTTAAGAGCAAACTCTAAATCAAGTATCTTTGGTCTTACAGCTCATAGACACAAAAYACATCTGTACACACATACATAGACTTTATCTTCAATCATTATATGCACCATATTATTGGAGTAACTCTAATCTATGAACCTGCCCATTAATATACTTCTCTGGGTCTCTGCGATAAGGAGGTTCTATTACCCTATTTTTTTCAGATGCAACAACTGAGATAGACACAAGGTCCAAAGTTACCTAAAGTAAGGCTGGAGATCAATAGAGTTCAAACGTGACTTTCAGTTATCCAGGAAAGACTCACGTTAAGTACTGAGTCTATTAACTACATGACACATGAAGGTGACACTTTCATCTCCACTGATGTCCTCACATTGCAGCTTGCTTGCTGTCTTTCCCTGTACATTCATTTTCTTTCCATGATAGTTCTGGCACTGGGAAGATGGCTAGACTATCAGTGTAGCTCTGGGGAAAACTCCTTCCCAGAAGAAAACAGGGAAAAGCCCTCCAAAGCACTTAGCATGCCAATTTGTTTCATCCTAGAACTTTGTCAAAGGTTCATCCTAGAACTTTGTCAAGGGCTGGTACATAATTATATAAGCAAAATAGTTTTGACACTTTAAAGACTAAATAGAAAAAGTGGGAATCACCTTCGCAAATCATAAATAGATAGATAGATAGATGTTTTTATAGATATATTGAAAATCCTCCTTATCTGAAATGAATTCGGTCTGAGTCAGACATGCAGCCAGGGAACTTTCGGCTCCAACCTTGCAAGCTGCCACATCCCAAACAACTGAGTGAGGGACTCACCATGGGAAGTGACAAGCAACCTTAATTATAAGTGAGGTCATCAGCCTCATCTGAACACTTTCTTTGAAACCTATCTGCGAGAGAATAAAAACAGGATGGCAAATGAGACAAGTCTAAATATCTGACATATCCTGCAATACCCTTTGCATTCTCTTTGCCACTCCAGGAAAAGCCAGGAAGCTGAGTAGCAGCTCTGCTTCCACTCCCTTTTCACCTCCCTCAAGAAGAGAAGCTTTTAACCTCATTAGTTAATATTATTATATTAATATAATATAAATATTTGATATATTATATTAATATATTAATATAAATAATGTGTTAAACTCTTCCCATGTCTGTGCTGCCGGCAAYGCTGCCTTCGGCCAGCTGTCACCCATCTGCCTTCCCAAGCAAGGGAGGTCAAGCATGGACAGGGCTGGTGTATGCCCTGGCCATGGCTTTAACTGAGTAAAATACTGAATCCGGAGCAAGTGATGGCTTCAATAATACCATTTCCGACTCTGATTGTCTTTACTCAGAAGCAGCATTGAAGGCCTTTGGCTGCCAGGTTGAACAACAAACACGCGCGCATGCAGAACAGCTCACTCCCTACTTTGCTCACAAGGCTGCCTATACCACTAATCCCAAGGAAAAGGTCAAAGAAAGAGATGTATCCAACATTTTCTTTGAAATACTCAGTTTTTTTTTTGTTCTTTAATTTCCTTTCAGTTCTCACCCTTATTTCCTCATGTCCCTTTCACACTCAGGCCACCAAGAGACTCAAAAAGGGCTGCCTCTGATATTAAGCATCTCTGATACAGTCCTTTAAACTGGGTTTTGGAGCAATCAAGGTGTGTGGTGGGGAGGCATGGGGATAACATTTCTTCGGAGCAGGGAGTTGCTTAAGTGTTGTCAATTAGTGAAGAAKCAATTTCAGCCATTACTTGGGACAGATGGTTGCAATTCTGAATGAAGACGAGATCAGTCTTTGGATATTTTGAGGTTAAAAGCAACTAATAGTGGAATCATGTAATGAGGAAAAAACTAATCATCTTAAAATTGCAATCCAAGAAAAGAATCTAGATCAAAACTGTGCAGGTCCGTCCTCACTAACAACACTTGTACCTCCCTTTGAGATAGAGATGGTCAAAAAAGTGGAGCAGTCTCTGAAGGACATAACACTGTAGGAATTACCCAGACGAGCACAAAGGCAGAATGTGRCCTTTCCCTTGCTTAATTTCTTTATGAAAGTGGAAGAAAAATAGTAATCTTAGCAATTCACATATTTATAACAAACGGCTTAGCATCTCAACCCAAAGGAGGAAACAGTAAATTCCCAAGAACTACGTAGTGAATTTGCCTCAAAAGGATTCCCTCTCATACCTTTTTTTTTTTTTTTTTTTTGGTGGTGGATTATTTTTCTAATAGGATTAACATTACCCTTTTGGCTTCTGTGTAAATGGGTGAATTCACCTTGCCATAAACTGTTTCAGCTGGAACAAAGGAAAGAGACTGCTCAGATCCTTGAGGTAAAAAAAGAAAAAAGAAAAGTCTCCTTCCCAAAATAAAACATTTGTATTGGCATCCCTGATGATGGGAACATTCTTGATAAAGGCTGTCTCAGATCCAAATAGTTAAACTTCAAGTAAAAGCTTTGGAAGAACATAATTGGCCATGTAGCTCTTGCCTTGCTGGTCAAATAAATAAATAAATACCTTCAAGGCTCAGCACTGCCAGAAAACTCCTGAGATGGACTGGCTGGAAACCCCCTGCCACCCTGCTTTTTATCAGTTCTGCACAACAAGCCTGTCCCCTTTCTTTTTATTCCTGGTCTATTGTGGTGGGTGTTGCTTTTCTGTGACCCACTGTTACCAGAAGTGGCTTCATTTCAGTGCCAAGAGAAATGTAGAAGAGTCCTTCAGAATGAAAGGTGAGATAAGAAAAGCAAGTTATTCCATCAAGTTAAAGTGCAGGTCTTCCAGGGGAAGAGGACCATTTGCATTCATGCAATTTGCCGTTTTGGTTCGCCAGGAGAGTTGTTTCTATTCTCCTCCGAGCCCTGCCAACCAGTTTGTAAGTGAACTTGGGGCTCAAGAGGAGTCTAAATTACACTCCAAACGCATTATTGCTCCTTGCGCACTGCTATATGCCATCAGAGTAAAACTGACAGTGCTTTGAAGTCTGTAAACTGATTCCTAGGTAACTGCCTGGAGTTTTTCCCCTCCCCGTACTCCAAACAGCTTTTCATTTGATGTTCTGGCACAGAGCTAATCTGAGAAAGGATCAGAAACTCGAAGCTATTGACAGTAGTGACAGGAGTGTCTCAGCGTGACAGCTGATTGAGCCCATCTCGCATTTCACTGACAAACTCAATTGCTCCAGTAAATCGAGTGAAAGTCAATACAGGCAGCTCCTGCTCAGGCCTTGTGTGCGTCCCCCCTTCCCAAGCCCTCTTGGGGGCCCCTCGCTGCCACAACCTCTTGCAGCAACCAGCTGAGACCCCGCGTAACTGCGTGCAGCTAGCACGGGCCTGGAGGTGAGCAATCACCGCACAGCAGCTGAGTCCCTCTGAGAACCTGGAAATGCAGCATTCATCCTGCCAATAAAAAAGCATTCTTTCTCTTCCTTTGCTTCCTCACACAGTTCTTCCCTTTTCTTTCCCCCCCCCCCTTTTTTTTTTAACAGAGACATCTCTTGGGAAATCCATTTTTTTCCCTAAAGACCTCGGGCCAAGATTGCACTGTGAGGACCCACCAGTGTCAGAGGTGCTGCACGGGCACAGCCCCCTGGAAGTGCCCTCTGAGCATAAGAGAAAGAAATACAGGGCTTGTTCCTCTTCTGGCTTTCTCTGGTGGAAATCAGGAATAAAAGTAGGCTGTAAGGACCAAAATCTTACAAAGGTAAAGCTTGGTGTGAGAAGAGACTCAGGCCAGTTGCAGATGGCAACCTCGTCTTGGCAGGGAGCAACTAGGCAATTAAGGCAGTGACTTAACAGGCTTTTTCCATGCTTTAACTGTGAAGCAGGCATCTGCCCCCGTGGCCCAGGGTGCCTGCGGCTTACGGCAAGCAAACCACAAAGCAGAGGCAGCAACAGGCAAGGAGAACCTAAAGTTCTGCAGAAAACAGCGCAGGGATAAGGGCTACCCGGTGAGGAACGTATGCAGGCTACTGTTTGCAAATGGAAATCAAATAGGTTGCCATTACCAATAATGAAGTGTGAGGTTGGCGTAGTTTCTGTCTCTCAGATTTCAACACGGTTTATTTTTATAGAGGCGGCTTCCTCGTGCAAAGTGTTGGCAAACACACTGCTGGCAGAGGAGGCGGGGAGGGGGGGAGAGGGGAGGCCGGGGCTCTTTACGGAGGGCACGGAAACCTTTCCCACCCGCCGGGATGCAGCAAGGAGAGACGGGGATGGTGCTCTAGGAGAAAAGCGACATTTCATAGAGACACATGGCCAAGCTATCGATCTGGTCGCCAAGGGGAGAAGCAAAGGTGCAGGAGCAGAAGGAGGGGAAAGGAAAATGGTGCTGAGCAGGTCTCAGGTGCTGAGAGCGCAAGGGTTAAAGAGGACAAGGGGAAAGACAGAGCTGTGCTAATGCAATACGGGCTCTCTGCTGCATGGAGCTGTACCACTGCAGACATCCCCATCTGAAACAGCCCCCTCTCCCCAAAGTCTTGGAGCACGTCGAGCATCGCCTCCACCCACCCTACCTAGCAAACGGCTGAGGTCACAAAAGCTACACTGTCCCGCTTGCCTTTAAAGAAGTTAACTTAAACATTACAACACCTCCACCCCGCAGTTACGCTCTGGCGCCAGGATCAACACGGAGCCGGGCTGCCAGCTCTGCTCCCACCGCTGCTCCCTGGCAGCTCAACGCCAAAGGGCCGGAGCATCCTGCCGGCTTCCCCAGCCTCCCGGCGAACACGTGTGCCTCAAACCAAATGACCTCATCTGGACCGGATTGAGGGCTCCGAGGCAAAATAAATACGGCACATTGGAGCTGGCAGCTATTTTCAAAGCTTTAAGTTGGGTCCCTCTCAATTTTCACTCAGCACTTTATACATTTTGTCCGCTGCAAAATGGGAGCATTTTATATTCCCAGCTCCGATACATATTTTATGAACCTTCAGAAAAGCTGCCTCCTCTGTAGTTAACATTTTGGTTCCAAAGTTAGCTGGTTAAAACACATATTAATAGATTGGCATGGGGAAAAAAAAAAAAAAAAAAAAAAAAAAAGACAGGTGAGAAATGCTGGGGGAAGAAAAATAGCAGCAATGTTTAGAATGGCTCTGGAGCCAAGACAGCGAACCTGGTCTTTTTAATGGGACCACCCAAGCGAGTGAGACCTTAAGCTCTAACTCACGTGTGCTCTGTTTGCTACAATGTAATTCAAAGTCCAGAGGGGAGTTAGAAAAAGTAATAGTGGGGTTTAATAAGGGCTTAACAGATGAAAGYACTGAGTTCCCACCAGAGCTCATTCCCCAACTTGCCAGCAGAATATCATGTAATCTCCAGTTGGGTTCAGTAAATACAGGAGCAGGGAGACAGGGCTGCTGGAAGAAGCTGTCACTGCCCGGGCTCGCCAAAAGTCAACTGGTGTTCATCAGCTTCTCCTGAACACACTGTTGTGGGATTTTCCTGGAGGTACATAACACCCTCTGAACACCCTCTTGACTTCCAAACCAAAAGAACCGACAAACCCCCAAATCTCTTATGAAGCCTGCCTAACAGAACAGCATTTGAGCTTGTGGTATTTTCTCTAAAAAACAGCCTCTAAAGGAAGCCTTCCTTGTTTCAGTCATTGTTTAATTCAACATCAGACCTTCATATGTTATGAAAAGTTCAGCTGGGTTGGCTGTTTCAGGTCTAAGGTTCATTTCTAGGTCACTATTAAAGATATTGCTGGTGAGGAAACCATAGTTTTGATGCTTTAAGTGGCAAGATAACACAAATCAATAAGTAATAAAGAAAAGAGTTTAGAAAGTCACCTAAAAATACGAGAAGTAGATGAAGATACAGCAGATCAGCCGAACACCCCGAAGTTGAGTTCCTTCTTAGACTACCCTTCCCATTGCTTCCCGCAGCCTTTCACTGTGTTCAGCGATGGCATCTAGGAGGACAGCACAATAGTAATATGCAGGATTGGCTGTATCGCTATCTGTTCACTCCGGGATTACACCATTTGTAACCGAGCCTCTAGGAAAGATGATGGCTGAGGTATAACAGCAGTGGAGGGAGCAGGGGGAGAGACAAGAGAGGGAGAAGACAGTAAAATCTGGTGCCCAACATGAAACATTTAAGCCCTAAACTTCTGCGGGAATATGATCCTACCCTGCAGTGTTGTTATTTTTTCTTGCCACAGAATTAAAAAGAAAGACTTTTCGCAGTGTCACTGCGGGCCACAGAGGATAAATCCAAATGACAGGGCTTAAGTTATGAATATGGGGAATTAGAGATGAGAAGTAAAGCAGCTTATAATGACTCTCCCATTTGCTTTTTGGTGTACAAGCTTCAGTATTCATTTTGAAATGCTGTCTTCATCCTTGCACCTCCTTGAAAATGAAGCTTGAGAGAGTTCCTTCACCTAGCAGCCTCTTCAGCAGGATTTAATAATGATAGAAAAAGCATGTAAAAGCCTTTGCAGGCTGTTACTCAGCAGGAATCACTCTCTTGTTTTCCAAGTCCAGCAGCTCAGGTCTCGCAGCACSGGGGAACGCCGGCCAACAGACCAGGGCCTTCGTGTGCGCACAGCGACTTCAGCAGCCACAGGACACTTATTCAAGACCTGACCCATAACCACTATAGACAACACAAGTATCTGAAAGCAAATGGAAAATTTCTGTACCACCTCATCATCTTGCAACTTGGGCATATCGAGAAGGACGGTGAACTGGAGAAGCTAATTTTATTAACTTTCCTGAYCCCAGCTTTGGGGTAACTTCCTACCTGAGATACGATTTTGCAAAACATTCTGARCTCTTTTTAAAGGACTTAACATCAACTACCAAAATATTTATGATGGGTATCTTTGGTGGAACAAAGCACAGACCCTTATCCCTCAGAGCTTTTCCCTATTTGCTAAGTGACAACATCTCACAGTTAGAGTCTAACTCGAYCCAACAACACTGTGAGAAAAAACTCACTCCCTCAAAAAGATAAAACTAGGAGGAAAAACTAAGATGAAATAAACTAAGTTTACAGGACAGATCAGTGTCAGAGGAGAGTTGATTTCCCTGTGTCCTGCACCAAAACATAGCTGCTAGGCTGATTCTGCTGCCCTCCAAAAATACATAATTACTTGAGGAAGGACAGTATGCTTTCCTGCGGCTTTTCATTTTCCTTTCCATATTTTCTCCCAACAAAAAAGCCATTAATATTCGATCATTCCTGCATGTAAGATGCAGTTGCTATAACAGTTTGCACTTAACAGCCTCCAGTTGTAGGCTAAATTGATGACACTTAAAATGTGCCCATGAGCCATAGCAGAATGATCCCATTATRGCAGTGCCTTAGTAGTGTTGTGTTAGTTAAGGTTATGTTGACTGGTTTTGAGGGTTTATAACCCAGCTGTAAATATATTCTGCAGGCTGGAACCAGTTGTAGAGGGGATTTAGTCCTGCATCGAACATATGATATTTTCTCCTATGTTAGATCAGATTTTTGTCTGGTTCTTTTTAAGACATAACATTAAAAAAAAAGAATAAAACATCCCTCTGTCAAGAYGCTATTAGGAACTATGCTATATTTCAAGCCAGTGTTAACCTACCTCATGCAAGGCCTACCCCACTCTAATATCTGAGTACTCCCCAGTCTTTAACATGAAGGATATCTGTGCTGATTCCACAAACAGAGAGCTGAGGTCTTGTGAGAATTAAATCACATGTCTAGTTGTGCAGGAAACCTGTGGCAGACTGAAGCACTGAAGGGTGAGCTGGCTCAGTACAGTGAATGACTTCTCCCATCGAGCCTTACAGAAGAAAATTGYCCTGCTATATTGACTTTCAAATTACAGCTTGAACAATTTCTCCTCTGCACCAGTCTTTCCTTTATTTCTCAAAGACCACTTTAGCTAAAGTGTTTTTTTTTATTTTGTTTTGTTTTAACAGAGCTTTCTAAGTGGCTTCCAGGAGGTAATGTTTTAAAATCCGACTTTGACCCTATATAAACAGATTTTAAACCCAAGGTACATGTGTGTCTTAGACTGCCATGAATCTCTTGCCAATTCAGGCTTGTAAACACAAATAAGAAATTCATCAAGTAGGATATAACAATATAATAGAAAAATAAAGAAATAAAATTATCAAAGGACTGTTAGATGGAGAGACACAGAAATATTCCTATCAGCATGGTCAATTCAACATCAGAGCAGGCTCCCATGAGAAAGTCAGGAAGAGTCATCACCTCAGTCTCTGGAAAACTCAGTTGAACAAAAGACCYAGAAAATATTGTGTACTAGGTGGAATATCCTTGCAACACCCAGGCCTTTGCTTAGAAAATCAAATTCTTTGCCATGARTAACTAATGTTTTAACAGAACATCTTCTGAATGCCAATAAAATATAGGGTACAACATCTGACAGGTGACCTGCTGAGATTCAGGACCTGAATTTCATCTTATCTTGACACTTAATCTAGGATAATGTGAGTAGAAGATGGGTGCAAACTACTCCCATTCTGTCTGGGTCAGATTTTACACCCACACAGAGATGAGCGTGAAGTGTTCCACAAAGCTGCAAGCATGACGCTCCAAGCAATGAGCAGGTCCTTCCCTACCATCTGCCATTCTCCGTGAGGTCTTTGCCCTTTCCTTGCACCTCACATCATCACTGCCTGGAGCAGGCCATTTAGCTTAAACAAACCTCAGAGCAGATGAGAGCTGGATTCATGTGGCATCTGTTGTCTGAAAGGTGGCTGACTGATATTAACCCTGCCATGATGTCTTCACATGTTGGTATCTGTGAAGAGGAGAAAGCGGAACAAGATGGGAGATACAGAGGCAGCAGACACAGCAGAAGTGATAGAGCGCAAGGGGGAAAAATGGTCCTTATTCAGCTGGGTATAGACCAGAAGCCTGAGCAGAGATGTTAGCATCTCCTCATCCTCAGAAATTGTGTGTTATGAGGAGTCCTCTCTCCCAATACCTTCCTCCCAAGATCTGGGGGCAGAATTTGCTCAAAGGAATCAGTCCAAATCTTAATGCATTACTTTTTTGTCCGTGCCTTTGTCTTTCCAACACAACCCACTTACACATGTCGTTTCTGCTCTGAGTCTTGCAGGAGCAGGTAAGCTGCTAACTCAAAACTGCTCAGGGCGGCTCGGTGGCGCACAGCCTCCAATTCGCTCTTCCTCCGTCCGCACAGAGAGATCAATGAAGACAACAAAATAGTTATTAATACTCCCTTGGATTCCAGAGCCTGAAATGACATGAGACAGCATTTTCTTCGGCTGCTTTAGCTCCCTTTTACCATGCTCACGGGTGTTTGCCTTTGACAAGTATAAATGACCCTTTCAAGTTCAGGACTTGAGGCTGACGATGACAATTGATAACACTAATTTTTTCATGTGTGAAGCACTTTTCATTCAGATGGCTCTCAAATTGCTTTTTAAAACCGGCCAGATTCACTTCATCCAGCGCTGAAATGAAACTACCTCTGAGATGGAACAAAGGACCTATCAATATAAGGTGGCAGTACACAGCAATTTAGGGCAGGAAGCGAAAAATAATGTATCCTGCTGAACACATGGGGTCAAGTCAAGTTGGCAGAATACATTTCCTGAATTAGAATCTCGACAGAATATCCATTGCCAAAAGCTGCACACTCCAGCTCAGGAGGGAAAGTGTCATGGGATCATCCCTCGCTACAAAAGGTCAGAGCCCTAAGTTTTACCTCTCTAGCGGCAGCAGAACACCACGTTGGAGCATGTGTTCAGAACCAACTGAAGAAAAAACAATTTACTGCCATTTCTGGAGCCATTCCTGCAAAAGGGCACGGTGAGTTTTTTGGTGGTTATTTTTCCCAACCACCCCCTTCCTTAGAAAGGAAAGAGTCTATTTAACTTCAGTCTACACTTCACAGGAAGCCCAACCCATCTGGAAATGAATATGAACTGTAAGAGGAGACCATGAGGCGGGAAACTTTTGAAGTTAGTAGAAGACTATTCATAAACCGAGTGAGAAAAGGAAATAGGCAATTATAAAAGGTCATTAAAACGGTCAGATTTCCAATGGCATTGTATGAACAGAGGTGTAACCCACCTCAACACACACCCATTGCAACTGAACTTGCAAAAGGACACCCACAACCTCATTCTCTTTCATTCAGAGGCCTACATCTGGGAAGTTTCTTTCATAACATGATACCTCAAAAACTTACATAAATCTGAAGAATGGGGACTTCTCCATACAACTTCCATTTCACAACTCCTTCAATTCCACAAAACAAATGAACAAAACTGAAAAAACCTTCCCAAATCGTCATCAACRTAGATGCTTAGCACTTATTTCAATGATTACCAGAGTACAGCTGCTCTGGGAATTTGGGAGATCCAGAGAAAAGGTAACTGGCGAATCTATCCTTCAAACTCCAGTTGTCTCAAAGTCAAATGCCACTGACAGGAAGAGATTTCAAGTTTTTTTTTTAAGAAAGTTTCCATGGATTAAATATTCTACAGTGCCTTAGTTCACCAGGTGGAATARTTTTCCTCCTGTGGCATCACCTGTAGCAGGCAATTGTGGTGGGTGAATGGACAAGCAAAAGGGATCCAGCTCATGGAGACCAACACTCACGTCGTAGGGGGGGGAAAAGCTTTCACCCAGCAGCAGGAACAAAACATAGAAGTATTATGTGACTGAGTGTTTTGGAGAGCAAAAGACGAACAGGAGTGGAGTCAGTGTAATGACAGAGCTACAAGGACTGCTTTTAATAGCTGCTAGTGCCAAAAAGAGACGCGTTTATGAGTTGTGCCATGTGGAATTGCTGCCTGAGATCTCAGAGGTCTAAGCTGGATGATGCAGGGAAGTCCCCTATGGTCCTGTGTTCCTTGTGTGATCATCCAGCCTGCTTCAATCAATGAAAGAAGCATTTTTAAGGGTGCTTACTATCGGGACACATCAGTTCACGCCCTCTGTCTTGGTATTTTCATTTTTGCTTCAACTTTAAATAACCTGTGCAGAATCCAATGATTTTTGAGCAAACAGAGTCMAACTCTGTCATAAACAAAGCAGGAGGCAGCGGATAATAATATACTGACTCCTTCTCTCCCCTCATTCTTCCCTTCTGCTTTCTCCCACCTGTGTATGTCTAACAGTTAGCCAATGGTTCCAGTTATTTTTACTCCTATTATTTCTTTCAATGGAGAGAAACATTAACATTGTAAGGGTGCAATCCAGGCTTGCTGATGTTGCAGCACTGGCTGCCAAGGGAATTTAGCTCCGACATAGTTCAGTCCAAGCCAGTTAACTATTGAAAGAGGTGGGTTTATTTATATACTTTTTTCCTCCTTCCCTCACTTGTATTCCCCCTCCCTTTTTTTAAGACGGGAAATTACCAGTAGCCCAGAGCACGTAAAATTTGACAGCGGTTTACCAGATAATTTGTATTGGGCCCTTTGTCTTTGCTGTTACTTTTATTCTTCAATAAACTCCTTCAACCATTAAACTATGTTACTCCCACAACAACTTTGGCAGAGATCAAAAGAGTGTGGCAGGTTTGCTCCAAATTTCTATTGCTACCCTCCAGGTATTGAAGAACTAGATGGAGACAAAAGAGGTTTTTCTTTCTTTTGCTCTTTTCTAAAGGGTTTTTGTCCTGGATTTCCATACAGTCAAGGAAAACATTTTAAAAAGTAATTAAGGTGGCTTTTTTGAGGTGGGGGTTGAGGAGACCAGTTTCAATCCAGTACTTAAGTCATTGTGCTTTTGCTGAAATGATGATGACCTCCATTAACAGCAGGATCTTACCTTCTRAAAAAAGAACTTGTCGGGCCGGGAAAACCACAATAAATCTGAATTAAATTACTTTCTAC
The DNA here is from genome assembly GCF_003343005.1 of Rhea americana. NCBI lineage: Eukaryota > Metazoa > Chordata > Aves > Rheiformes > Rheidae > Rhea > Rhea americana. Next base: position 4,164,229 of record NW_028186923.1, read on the forward strand.
TGGCAGCAGATCTCTGGTGCCACAAGTGGTCAGGGTATATACACAGGCCTGCAATGCCAAGTCCGGCGACTTACAGACTGGACTTCAAGTCCAATCTGAAGTCCAGTCTTCTTCTGAGAGAAGCTGGACTTTTCACAGCTTGGTGCGTAAAGTGAACACTGCTGTGGTTTGAGCCTGAACATAGAGTTCTTTTTCAATAAATCCCAAAGTCCTGATAAAGGTTTTTGAGTTTGAGGACATCTGTAGTCCCAGAGAGCCAAACCCATCTCAGGTCTCCTCAGCTGCTCAAATCTGGGGCAGCCACTGCACTGGACATGAAAATCTTATCCTTGTAAGGATTGCAAGGCTCTGGCCTCAAAGTGCAYTAGGTTGCAGTGGGATCTACCCAAATTCAAAAAGCAAAGCAGACAAATAAAAAAGCATCTGAGATGTTATTTCACTCCCAACATTGAGTTCAATCTTTTGAAGAAGGAAAGCTCTCAGGAGGCTTCAGGGGAAAGGAGGACGTTAGATGAGGCCGAAAAAGCCCACAAGGGAAGCTGCCTATTTCATTTTTGGAACATGGACCATACGCTTCTATTTTTAATTTTGAACCAAGTTCCTCTGCCTCCTGCTAGAAGTCCTGAGCACTCTGGTGGTGTAACGGGAGCAGTAGCCCAGACATCCCCYAACAGCTATTACTTCTTAATAAAGAGCAGCACTTAGGCAAGGGATGAGGTTACTGTCGGAGGGGTCATGATTAATAATGATTAATCTGATCCTTGCCCACATGAACTGGATCCACTATTCACTAAATAATTACTTTGCAGCATGGATATCGTTTCCAGAGGAGGCATGCATTTATCATATTAAAACCAAAAACAAACATACGGAAGGACAGGAGGACCTGAGCTCTCAGTAACACTTGAACTGACACAAGCCACCAGAAAAGCTAAGCAGAAAGAAAAAAAAAAAAAAGGAAAAGAGAAGTTAAACATTGATGAGCTGCCTACCTTTTGGGAGAAGCAGGGAAAAACAAATAAAGCTAAACTCTGAGCAGGCACAGCAGCATCTGCTGAGAATATGGAGCTCTGCTACTTCTACTTCTCAGTCTCCAATACACACATTATTTGTCATCCCACACATTTTTTCCCCATTTTAAAATGACATTTTGCCTTCCTCAGAAAGTACAGAAATGACACAGCTGAAATCGCTCCCTGAGAACCATCTTCACACCTTTATGTTACACTACCTTGCACAAGGAAATCCTAGTCCCCTATTGCCGTTCTATAAGCAATAATAAGCAACGGTATAATAATTTATGGGGAGGCATAAATTACTGGGAAACTAATAACCACTCTGAAGGGCATATATTAACCTTGCAATTACAGTAGGACATTTGTGGTGCAGAGGCTTTGTGCTGCCGCCAGGAGGTGACCACATTTYGGGACTCCTCTTAGTCATCTCGCTCTACCAAACCAAATCTTTGTCAGGACTATCCACAGCAGAGGAGGAAGATGGAGGATGGGGGTCTAGGCCTACAGCATGCTTGGCTGTACACACCACAAGGTTATTGAAGATCTTGCAGGATTTCTATTGCACTGCTTCATCCTTCACCTCAGCTTGCACAGTTTGATTTGACTGAAAATTGCCACGATTTGGGAGACCATCTGACATGACCCTGTGGCTCCTCTCCTGCTCTAGGGTAGATCCAAGGTGAGGGTTGGGCTCTGCTCYTGACAGCAAGAGGGTCAGGATTTATTCACTGGTGACTGCACCATGGAAAATATCCAGCCAGATAGGTGCTTCTGGTTGCTAGTCTCAGGAAAAGAGATCACAGGCCGAGAAGGTTAAAGTGCCTTCTCCTCCAGAGGCATGCTGGAGAAACACCAATAAATGAACCCCCCATGGAATCATGACTTGCTTTAACTGAGGATTTTTTTTGTTTTTTTTTGGTCAGGGTATTGTACCTTTTTTGCAAGCCTCCAAATTCATTTGAAAAGCAAGTTTTGCAAGCCTCCAAATTCATTTGAAAAGCAAGTTACRGGAAAAAAAWTAAACCCCGCCATCTTTCACTGAAATGTAGATGGTTAGTCCTAAGCCTTGAAACAGTCAACGATACAAAAACACACACAACTAAGTTGCATTTTCACACAAGAAAAACACAAAATGAGACCAAAAAAAAAAAAAAAAAGTCCCAAGGTCCCCAACAACAATAATGAAGGTAAAATCTTTAAAACGAGAACGGCGGAGGGAAAGAAAAAAGACCTTAGCAAACAAAACTAAATCCAGCACACTGTTTTTCCCCTTCACAAAGTGAAACAAGCTGCTCCTAAAATAATGCTTCCTTGGTTTTCTGGCAATTAGTGTTCTGAAGGATTAGCCTACAATCATAGGCAAGTGTTTGCCTTTCCCAGCCGATGTCACCATAGAAGTCTGTGTTTACCTACAAGGCCCAGGGGATAATTTATAAGCTGCACTGAGGTCCCGCGTTCGTAGACAAATGTTCCACTCTTGCCACCCACCCTCCTGCCCTAATTTCCTCTCCATCTATGTCCAGTCCCCTGAAATATTGACAGTATCCCATCAGAGGTATGATAAACACTATTTACAGCCTCTGGATTCAGCACTCGCATGGTAGTTGAAGCTACCCAGCAAAAAAACAGACACTGAGATGGTCAACACATCACCAGATACCAAACATTAGATTTCAGAAAGCAAGTGAATGCAAAGAAATAATTTATCATGGTTCCAGAAAATATTAAATAGAATGGGTTTTCTTTTTCTCCAAAAACTACTGCCTGTTCTATAATTAAAGTATTGCCATCAATGAGTTTTAGGTCCAACACTCAGTGTTTTGTAAAATCTCTTTCCAATCCAAATGTTCCCATTTCATTTTTAATCTCTGCTACATGGGATCTGTGGTCCAACCCCGCTCCAGCCCTGCTGTACATCAAGAGTGATTCAACCAGAGTACATCAAAACACAGAAGTGTAAAACTAGTAAAAGTGTTTTTTTTTTCTTTTAAATTAGCTTTCTCCTGATTCATGAGAACCTCAACATGAGAAAATTAAGACTCTATTTGACAAAATGGAAAGCTATTTTTTAAAGAAAAGTAACACGTATCATTGTCTCAGTGGTGACAGTACGGCTCATGACAATCAATTGGTTATTTTAAAGACACTATTTTTTTTAAAAAAATGAAGGACCCAATCTCACAAAGCATTTATAAATGTGACTAGCATTCCTCACAACAGAGCTCGCCACAGGATAAATAGATCTATTCACACGGTCAAAACTACTCAGATCTTCCTAGATCATAACAAAACGAAGTTCAGAGACATCACGATTAATTACGGCTTATGAATATACACGCTGAAAATAATAATAATAAAATATTCCTCCCAAGAATTCAGCTCTCTTCCCCACCAGTAAATTATCTGGAGTTCCTGGAGCTTTGTGGGCACTGCTTGAATCAGCTTGAGGGCTATACTTGCTCTGATGGGTTGCTCACAAGTTGCACTACAGAACAGCCAGCCAGTGATCTGACAAGTGAAATCAATGCGTCACGCTGCCACACTTCATAGTAGATGACCCAATATTTACAAAATGTTTTCATTTTATAAAATGGAAATCAAATTTTGTTCTATCTTCAGAATGACTGATCTCTAGATTCAAACATTTCAGCTTAGCTTAGCTCCAAAACCAGGAGGCGAGCAGACCTCTGGCTGGCTCTCGGTCCGAGTACAGGCACCTCACTTGCACTTGCTCAACTCTACCAGCAAAATTCAACAGTGATATCAGTTTCACTAATTTTAGAAGAAGTTGCCATTCCTTCAGAATAATGGATATTGAAACCTGGCCATGAGTTTTCTGTTTCTGAGCAAGCTTTTACGTGCTTATAATTAGCAACCTCAATAAAGAATGTTCTTTTTGGTGGTGTCACTTCAGAACAAAAGCTTCTGAAGAATGGTGCATTTCTCTGTAACTATCGCACATCCAGAGACAGCCAGAGTGTAAGACCAAAGGTTGTATGCATTTAGCCAGCAATGAAGCGCAATACTCTTTAAGAAAGGCATTGCCTGGAGTGGATTATTACTAGGAAACAGAATTCATGAATAAATAAACCAGACGGGAATAAGTCAGGCCAGGGCATTAACAGCTCCTAGTGCAATGAATCCTTGATCTCACTTGAGGGTTTCTCTATGAATAACAAATTTAAAAGCATTAATGTAGTATCTTTCGCAGACATGCCAAAGACTCCATTTGTGTCCAGGAACTCAGATATGCAACAGCACAGTTCAAATCAATCAAATGTTAACACATTTTTTTATTTCCACTAGTTAAGGTACATATTGACTGACCTGTTCTGAGTCTTTTACTGGAGCATTTTTCCCTTTTCTGCAACCACAACTCATGAGCAGTTTTGCATCTCCAATGACTTTTCCCTATAAGAGATAATTCAAGAAAAACATCAGCACAATCTGAACCATCAAAGTCCAACATGCTTTTATTTCTGACAGGTGGCAGGGAAAAAGAGGGCATTCAGGAAGCTGCAGACTCATCCTGCATTGCTGGGAGATGCCCTGCCCCAGAGGAGTAGCTTGCAAGCAGCCAAGGAGACCYCCTCAAAGGCCAGCAGCACCAACAGGGAGGCCATGCAGACAGGGAGAGGGGCAAAAGGAAAGCAAAGTGTGCAGAAATACAGAGAGGGAATACGGGCAAGCCAAGCTGAAAAGGAATCAAAATGACCTAAATGCTTCATACACCCACAGGAATAAGAACAAGTCCATCACAGCTGAGGAGTACAATGACCAAGCTCAAGTGACTTGAAGTAAAAGCTCATATGCCAGCAGTAATGTGCACCACTAGCAAGCTAGTGCTTATTTGCTTCTCGRGTAACTAGGTTTAGCTAAATACCTATTTATGGCTATGACTTAACCACTTTTGCAGAACTGGGCCATATAACTGCTGACAAGTCCTTGCTATGACTTCAACAGCTTACGCTCACCTACCACTACAGTCTGCTTGAGCAGACTACATCRCCATTAAAATGCAACAGCAAGTGGAGATTTCAAAAGAAATAGAGTACCCTCACGCTCCCTCTGCCTATAGCCAACACTTTGAGAAATAACCTGAGCTCAATAAACTTCTTTTTGCTGACAACCCATAAGGTTGACTGAGTATAATCCAAGCAGCAGGGTCCCTCACATTAATCTGATTCAGTTCTCAGGATCTTTTGGATCACTTTGTTTCTTCACCAAAGCATGTCTGGAGCTTATCAAATTGGACGTCTTCATAAATCACTGTGGTAGAAAGGAGCTGGATTCTAGATTTGGTCAAAAACTCCTTGAGCTTGAATAGTAATACAGTCAATCAAGTCCCCACAAACCTGTCATATTTACATGCTCTCCCTCAGAGACACACAAAGATATTGCTTTTTTTACAGATTTCTGCTGTCTTTAGCTGAAAAATAAATATTTTCAGCATTTGCTGGGCACCAGAAGGAGAATCTACTCGTGTGCAGCTTTGGAGAGTAGTGAGATTTCAGCTGGATGGATTTATATGGAAAGGGAGACTACGGCATTAGAGCAGTTAATGAGTTTAGCAAAGTGGAAACACTCTGCCCTAAATGATGAGGAAGAGAAAGGGCACGATTAAAAGGAATTGCAGCCATTCTTCAATGTCAGGCRGCAGCAGAGAGATGACCCTTGGTGGCAGGAATTACAAACAGGAAGATAAACTTCGGGAGTCTGCAACCTGCCAGGTGTGGTGAGGTCTCTTATTTTGTGACCCCCAACACCTCAAAAGTTCCAGAAAGGCCAGGTAATATGCAAAAAATATTCCTTCTGCTCTTTCCAAATGCATGCTGAAAAGACTGTTCCCTGATCTGATACCTAATCAAAATGCCCCCATGCTCAGGCTGCTGATTATACCCAAACAAAATTCAGTGTTTTCAGGGGACTACCTAAAACTGGCAGCCTGTCTGAGATTCCTATTTTTGAAGGTATTTTGCTCTTGCCCCTTTACTACAATCCCATAATGACTCAATGTGTAGTATCTTAAATTCTAAAACCATTCCCCAGACATGAATGATTAAAATAACAAGCAAAGCAATTGCTTTAAATTATTAGAGATAGGAAACTGAGGTGTAGGGAGGGATTCATCTGTCTAACTGAAGGAACCTTTTTAGATACCCCAGAGTATCTGAAATACGACAAGTCTGAAATRCAGGAGGACCTAAGAAGACCCACACAGTTCCTGATGGTAGCTAATGGACAGGCATGATTCCTAAATCAGAGTGTCTACAGCAGCAACATACGCCTGCGCTTAAGCAATTGGATCCATATATGACTTCCCGGCAGTCAGCTTGTCCCAGTATCCTTTCCCCTGTGGGAAATGATATTCCAGCCTTTTTTACACCACAAATTGAGGAAGAACTCCCATTTTTAGATCCTTATCTGGCTTCTCACTTCTTGGATACACTCTCAAGCAAACTAAGCTCACGGCAAAAAAGGGTAATGTTCTCACACGAAAGAGGGAAGTATAACCAGTTTTGTTTAACAGAGAGAAATTGCAAGATGTTGGCCATAATCACTTGGAAAAMCAAGAGCAGAGGGGGAATCCGAACCCAAACCTTGATAGTTTCTTTTTTCCTTTGACWGTACCCAAAAGCATTTCTGGGGCGGAGACATTTGTTTTCTAGAAAAGCAAACGAAAACGAAGAACTCAACAAATATTCCTGTCTCCAACTGCAGATCAACCTCTTTCAATGTGTATCGCCTGCATCAGCTACTACCCTCATCCAGCTCTTAGGAAAAGTCCTTTTATGAACAGATGCCTAATTTGGGGATAGGTGTCTACCATTAGGCAGCTAAGTTGAAAGAGAGAGAGGAAAAAAAAAAAAAAGCATATGGACAACATTTGCAGCCAGTCGCAGCTCCGTTTAAGAGCAGATGGAGGCCTTGTCATGCCGGGGTTTCCTCACATACACCAGGCAGTTCAGTGGGGATACAGAATGGGGCTTCTGTTTGGATGCTTCTGTCTGGAACCAGATTAGACGAAAGCACGCTTCCCGCGGCACACGCCTTGTGTTACATTAAACATGCATATGCAACTTCAGCTTTTATTCAGAGATCTGAAACGGAGCCCTCCGGGGTGCTAAGGGTCAGTGAGTTTGGGTTTGTTTATGCGTGTGTTATTTTACAGTTGCTGCTGCCCAGGGAGTTGGTTAGGAAATTTAAAACACCTCGCCGGGGCTGTCGTGCYGAGGTTGTTGCCTCCTAGTCTCTCTCTCCGTCCGCTGCCCAGCAGCGCGGTCCCACATTCCCGGTGATTTCAGGGCAGAGGAGAACGTTGCGAAGAGAGTCACCGGGAGCTATGGATATTTGATCTTAATTTACAGAGCATCATTTTCATGGCCCTTTAATAACCAGACTAGGGAGGAGAACAGTTTGGGAGCAGCGATCCTGGGAGCGTGCAGATGTATAGTTTCTAAATGCTCGCGTGCCGTTTGCTTTGGAGGCATGATGCTCCAAGTTGCATGCAGGTAGGAGTGATGAAGTCCCTGTAAAGGATGGAGCTCGCTTTGCCTTTTGCTGCCTCTCATCCCATCACCAGCCCCCTCTTCCCCAAACAAAAAGTGAGAAGGTTCCTCTGCGGGCATATAAGAGCAAAACACACGTGGCCTGTTATCCCTCTGTTTCAAACACTGCCAGTGAAGAGGCACTACAGCATCCTCCTCCTCACTCCACCACTGCCACCACCACTCCACAAGCTCCAGCAGCTGGCCAAAGTTTGCAGGAAAAAAAATAACAGTAATAATAGCAGGCTTAATTATCTCAGCTGCATGGGTGACGGGAGCTGATCCATCGCCAATTTTAACAGCCTGGCCCCGTGGCTGAGAAACCCCCAAACTGCGTCAAAGCAGAAGTCAGATGAGGGCTGGTTACAGCTCACTTCACCTGAGCAACTCTGGAGAGAGGTGCACCAGCACATGCAAATCACCCCRGCCGGGGCAGCCCCGGAGGTGGCCGCGAGCCCGACCATCGCCAGGTTTTCCGGCACAGTCCCCCTCGCCGCGTGCACGCTGCACCAGGGCCTGCCTCTGCCAGCTGGGAAGACTGGATGGAAATGGGCCTGGATCAACCATGCCAGGCCAAACGCCTCGGAGCTGCCACCAASTTGAGTTGGGATCTGACTTCTGCAATTCAGATCACCTTTCCTTGCTAGTGAGCAATGCCCACCAAAAATATTGGGAATACTCTTATCCCCAAACACCTGATACAAGCCTTTTCTTGTACCTCCAAAATTCATGCTGTTCAAAAAGACCTCTCAGTAACAAAGCTGCGAATCCTGCCAAAAGCATGATTATGTCAGCAACCAATATCCCCCTCYGGCTTATTGTAGCCTTTCCTTTAAATTAGCAGATGCTATTCCCCCTCCCCTTTGGCAACTGGAGGTGTTTGACCTATCTCCATCCCTCCTGTTTTGCAATATCCTGCTAATATCCCGCACTGCCAGATGAAAACCTGGGGCGCCGAATGGTTGACCAACTTGCCCTGTGTCTCAGAAGAAACCTGTGGAAGTGCAAAGCTTCCAGCGTGGACTTTCYGAGGCTTTTAATAGCATTTTTTCTGCTGAAGCATCTTCCTGCTTCACAGAAAAGCACCTTTCTTTAAAAACTGTATGACGCTGAGCAGCACAGTAATTTGCAGTCCCTCCCCTGTTCTTCCTCCACCAAAACAGCTCCTAGCCCCTGATACCTACATAAGCACCACAATCTTTTTTTTCCCCTCTAGGCCCACACGTTTTCACCAGGAAGAAGATAYGGGCACGGTACCCCAACAGTGAACCCTAAAAACTGGGTCTTGCAAAAATAAAGTTGAGAAGAACAACGCATCCAGCGTTTATACTGTTCTGCTGCTCCACCACGATGCTCCGTGAGTCTCGATGAACCGGTGCCCGAGTGCCTCCAGAAGGGCTTGGGAGAGCAGGAGAGGAGAAGGGGGGCTGGGGGGACGCGGGGAAACGCGCGCTGAATCCAAGGTGGAGGCAAGCAGCAGCACAACAGACAGCTGGTGTTTGGGTGGTGGTAAATCACCCTGAAATGAGCCTCTTCCCTCAGCTCAATGAGGCCGAAACAACAAAGGGAGGCACAGCTTGCAGCCGGACAGCCCGCTAGCCAACCGCAGACACACATGACAGCTTCATTCAGGAGCCCGGAGTCAATACAAAAGCTTCGAAATCAATCCGACATCCTGCGACCTCAAACAATGCGCCAAATCTTCTCAGAATTGGAGCCCCAAATGAGGGGGAACAGCATTCAAGGGAGATCAAACCGCCGGGCTGGCATTGAAAGGGACTCAAAAGGAGAAGAATGCTCCCAGTTTATTAATGGTGAGGTCTGGCCTGCTGCATCCCAGCCGCCCTAGGTTGCATTCATTAAAGGGCAGCGCTTTGCACACATTATGCAGAAAGGCCGGCGAGCCTGTGTGTGTGTGTGTGTGCATGTGCGTACGTGTGTGTGCGTGYGTGTGTGTGTGTGYRCGGGTGCACGCCTCACTTTCAGAAATCAGGATGTGCCTTTCTGCTCCGCGCCGTTGTCCTCATCACAAATTCCTCCTGTGTGAACCTCAAAGGCTGGTTTTTCCCACTCGAGCGGCTGCATAGGCACAAACACGAGCGCACGCTTGCTCTCGTCCCTCTCAGCCCTTACGGCCTGAAAAGCATAAAAGACCACAGACAGGGTCTTTCCAAGGAAAAAAAAAGCAGAGCATTTTGCATCTAAGCAACCCCCCTCCCTCCCGGCCACACTGAGGTCCAAGAAGTTACCCGCTGTCTGGGGTAATTTCACCTGCAGCATCTGTCTTGCAGCGCTGCATGCAAATGGGACCCTTCCCCGCCTCCATGCATGTGCCAACGGCCACAAAAAGGCCAAGCAAATCCTCTTTATCAGCTTCCCTTTGAAGGCAGGTGTAGAAGTAGACGGCACACACAAAAAGGATAAATACCATTTCCAAAAGTGCTGTTTGGATTTGTCGGTCCTAATTATTTTCTTTTCAGCTGCCACATATCTGGAAGAGTCAGACCTTACACGTTTTCTTCTCCTCAGCTACCCTGTGCAAGATAGAGTGTTAGCTTTAGGAGGTCAGATTTGAAAAACACTTCTTTTTTGTGTTGAAACGGGAGCAGATGATGAGAAAGGGCTGAAGTTTTCAAAGCAGTCTAGAGATTTTGATGCACGTTTCCCAGGCTTTTTAATTGACGATGTGTCAAATTCCARCCAACTTCGCTTTTAAAGTGTCCCATTGATCTCAGAATAGATACAGCTGTAGGAACCAGTAAAGTATCAGATTTAGAGAAACTTAGGTGTACAGAAACAGAAAACAACAACAAGCGTTCCTTAAGACTTAGCAATTTCAGTACACTTCATTCTTGAAAGTTAGTGAATTAGCATTAAGTCTTCCACAAAAAGCCTTATGCTTTACCCACCCTTTACTTCAGAGGGTCTACACTACTATTCCCACAACTCTGATGTCCTTAGAGACCATGGATATGTTCTGTATCTCCTCCTCCGAGAAGATGACAGCTTGTGAATCCAGATGGCAGAGGGCAACCGGGTAATGACAAGTAGAGCAGATTTAAAAGATTTTTTTCTCTAGTATAAGATAGAATGGAAGATCAACTGTACATGCAAGACCAGATGAGGTGATAGTTGAACCACAGGCAGGAAGATCGAGGATCTTCCTCGATCTGTTTTATGAGATTTATCAACAGCGAGCATTTTAGCACTCACAGACAGAGGAAGAACTGCAGCCAGGTTGGGTGCATGCCCAAAGATGTGGTAGCTGAATGGCAGGAAATAACGGAGAGCTGCAACAATTACTAGCAATGCAGATGAAACACAGTCTGCAGGGATCATCAGATGGAGAAAGATTCAAGGTTAAGTTTGTTGGWAGAATAATAATGCTGAGATCTTTCACTTTAAACCATATTTTTCTTCTCGCTGCAATAACTAAATTTGTTTTACATATCTAGCAATTCCAAATGTAAGTTTTTGAAATTCAAGAAAATTGAGATCTTATTTGGATGACTTTTTTTTTTCACTTGTTTGCATGCTTTGAACTCTGCCATTTGAATAATTTAACAATCTATCTTAAATATTTCACCAATAAATCACAGGCTTGTGTTTCTATTTCATGTTACAACTACAGCAAAGGAATGTCTGAGTCGGAAGTTAAAATTCTGCTCCACCAAGTCGGTGATGCATAATCATTTCTCCTCAGACTCTCTAGTGAATAAAAACTTCTCCACAGAATTAACGCTGTATAAAAAGTTCTTTGTGCAAGCACGGAGCACAACTGCGACCAAGGATCCTATATATCCTGCCAACAGGGCTTGAGATTTCCAGAGCTAATTGGTTTGTAGTTTTCCCACCCTGCCAAGTGCAAGCATGGAGCTCACAGCTGAATCGCATCTACAGGCGCRTAGAGCCTAAGCTCCACGATGCTGATCGAGATGCTGACAATATTTACAGAGTGCTCTCAACGGCCCTACATGGGCAAGGGACCAGATTTACACAACTGATTGTATTCAGATTCAGGCCGGGTGCTCATTCCCATCGAAGAGTAAAGAAAAAAAAAAACTCGGGAGTTTTCTTGCCAAAATAGGAGATTTTTAAAAGCATCTCATGGGTGAAGGAGAACGGTTTCCAGAGATGAAGCATGTACCAAGGAGCCTCAAATCTCACTGAAAGTCAACAGGACTAAAACTTCTAAAGTTCCTAAATTGCTTATGCATTTTTGAAAATTGCATTCCAATGACATTTTGACGGAAAATTAACACATTTGTGAAAAGCAAGAAAAACAAACCTAAACCCTCTACTCTTTTCCAAAGTCCCTAGTCCATAAGAATGAAACTAGTGAGCCTCACACACACACACACACTCATACATACATATATAAAATTTAGTGTAGTTAATTCTTTATCCCTAAATCACTGAAATACATTCAAGGCAAGATCTGCTTTTTTATCACTCAATAAAATCCAAATGCATAAATAAAATGAATAGCTAGCAAGAACTTCACAGTTAACATTTTGAATCTGAAAAGCAAAAACAAAAGGGAGAAAATCCATGAGGAAAAGCGAAGGGAAAGAGAAAGGGAATAGTTGTAAAGTACACTATTATGAGGTCACATTTTATTTTGTTGTGTGTCTACTTTTTACTTAGTTTTGTAGCCCCTTTTCCTTCAAAGGGGCGGATGATCTTGGGGGGCAGGTTTAGCTCAGCTGGTTAGAGCATGGTGCTGCTAATGCCAAGGTTGTGGGTTCAATCCTCATATGAGCTATGCTGAGGGTTGGACTAGATGATCTCCAGAGGTCCCTTCCAACCTTACCGTTCTATGATTCTAAAGTTTGAAAATGTCAAGGTGTTTAAAAATAAACAAGCAAAATGTAAAACACCTTACAGAAGGAGTTTCTATGATTCTATGATCTCGAGCTCTCTCAAACACACACTCTAATGTATACGTAGAAACACCTATACTCAAGTCTGGACACATACACACATATGCAAGCCTACACAAACATAGGCACAACTAAAAAAGTTTCAAGGGCAGTACAATTCCTCTCCTGCAGCTGGGCTCAGGGTCCCACCTCCACAACAGCAGCAACTCTGGCCTGAGCGTGGCTGGGGGAGGGTAGGTGAGACGGAAATTGGATACCCCTCCTCCTCCTCCTCTGAGGACAGACATCTCCATCTTTCCTCCCTTTCTGCAGCTGACAAGACTTCCTACACAAACTGACATGGAAACAGCTAATTTAGTGCTTTGTGTCAGGAATGCGGCCAGGTTTTCAGCCCCCTGCACCCCTTACTCCCTTGGCCACGTCATGGCTCGCAGCAATGGTTAGACTTTATGGAAGTGCTTTGGACTGATGTGGCTTCCAGTGACCGGCAATGGCAAATTGAATTGGGTTTTCCCCAAGAAGGGTCATCCCTTCCCTCTGTCCCTCAGACACACACACCTCCTCCTCTTCTGCTTTTGTAACTTATCTCCCTGCAAGCTACTTCCCAACAGGAGCCGAAATTAAACAGGCTGCCCATATGCCATGGCTCACTTGTTGTCTGTTCCTCTCACTGCCATCTGGCCTATTTGCTCAGCAAAAGAAGGGGAAAAAAAAAAAAAGAAAAAAAAAAAAAAGAAGAAGAAGAAGTAGGAGAAGAAGCCAGACACAATGAGGACGAGGAGGGAGGCGATGATGCTGTCTCTCGCATCTGCTCCTTGGCCAAGCTCCCAGATAGATCAGTAATGGAGAGCAGCAGAACCAGTGACAATTAACCCAAACACAGTCCTGTTTATTTAACCTGTTCAGATAGATCAGCTCATGTGCTGCTCCCCTGGCAAGGAGCTTCCCACCGAGAAGAGAAGGCAAAGGGGAGATCCTCATCTCCTGAACAGGGCTGGAGAAAGCCCACCGGACACAGCCGAGTATAACGACTGCGCTGCCAGACTGCAAATTCTCATTGCTCTCCAGATCACCTTATTTTTCCTACAGTAGTACAAGCAGACTAGCAAAGAGAGACGTGACTGGGTATGCGTGGGGTCTGCAGGTCTGCCTTGGTTTTGATCCACACTAGCTGCTAAACCTTATCAGGAATCTCCTGACCCTGCTAAACAGAATGAGAAAGCAGGAGAGGAAAAGCCAAATAATCTCAAAAGAGCTGGTTATACAGTCCACCACCACTGAAGATTTGTGTCAGGCTGGGGACGGAAGTTGGGAAAGAAAGCTCTGGGAATAATAGAATTTTTGTTCATTTTTCAAGCTGAAATGAAAACCTCCAAGTTTAAAAAATGGATTAACCCAAAAAGTAATTGGTAAAAAAAGAATAATTACAAAGTCATTTATTCGGAAAATGAAAAAGCAGTGCAAAAACTGCTTTTGGAGGGGGGCTGAATGTGTTATTTGAGCTAACACAATCCCTTTTGCTGCTTCTTCAGCTTAAGAAAAAAAATGCAATGAAACATTGTTTATACATGAAAAGGTTGATACATATGGTGATACGGAATTTAACTGTATTCGGGTCCACTTACACAATTGTGTATGTATTTACCTAAAAGGGAGAGGAATTCATCTTGCATTTGTCTTTAAAGGGTGGTATAAAATGAGGGTAGTACAGAGGTATATGCATGCACAAAACCACGGGCCTCTCACTGAGATAGGTTTCAAAAGACCTACAGTCGGTTTACCTCAAGGCAGACATCGCTGAGTCACAACTCAATAATCACCATTAGAGCTCCATGAACTAATGGTGAGGAAACCACGCTGGGGAGAGACAGTCGGGATGAATAGCAGACCCTGCTTTTCCAGAAGCAGAAGGTTTTGCATGAGTCTACAGAGAAATCCCAGGCAGGAATCTTGGAGAAGGGTGGATGAGAAAAAAGGTAGGTATCGCTGCACATACTACTAAGGAAAGAGCCCGTCCTTTAACTGTGTGCCTCCACCTGAGYCCCAACTCCTTGACCAACATAGAGGAGAAGGAAAAGAGATATTATGTTCAGCCCCGAAGATGGTACCTTACGATTCTTGGTTATGTTTTCATATTTCAGCCTGACACTGTGATAGATCAGCATCAAGCCAGGTCAAGGTTTTCACCCAGTACCATTCCTCTGCTTGCCGCCAGTGAGCTAAGAGAGCGCTACCTGCCTTAAGCTCCCCATTTTTCTGCAACTTTCTCTCCACATGTATGCACATATAGCTAGGCAACATGTATAGCATGGTAACAGATGCCTCAAAGAAAACAGAGTTGATTCTCTGAGCACCTGGGTTTATGGTTCCTACTAATAACAGAACAACTCTTTCCCCATCCAAGGAGCCTTCTTGGAGCCTTTGGAAAGGAGAAAAAGCTTTGTGAATGCAAAATACTTCATCAGTAGTGGCAGTGGAAATAGRAAACAAATTTTCCTAAAACTGAAACATAGCATCATTACTAACTTTAACATTACTGGAGTCACTCCGCAGCAGGGATTCCACCTTTGGGAACTGACTAGTTAAAATCAACAACAACAACAGGAAAGTCTTCTTGCAGTCAGGCTGCAGTTGTCCGAGGAGACAAATTCCACCAAGGGTTTCTGCTGACATCATAAACCGATCCAAGCTCTGCTCTTGTGGTTTATGATCTCACCACCAAGCACCTCCACGGAATTACTCCCTCATATCTTACTGCAGCCCATCCATTATCCTCTACCTAATTGCTTCCACAGCGCTGCTGCAACAGAGATTTTTCCTACAACCAAACGTTTGTATTCCCAAGAGTTGTCACCTGCTGGGTCAGGTTCCTCAATCTTTACATTTTATGTTACTAAAATGGGACGACGTTCCAGTGAACAGAAAAGCATACAAACCCAACAGTCAATCCGATTCCTTCGTTTGGATTTTCCTTTGAACAAAAGGGAACTTGCCAAAGATCATGTTACATCACGCTCTGGAAAAAGAGTGGAAGGCAAGGGGAGCAGTGTCAAGCACTACCTATCCACTACAGCATAAAATCAAAATTTCCCAGTCAGTGTGATAACAATAAACTGAAAGTCAATGGGAAGGGAGGACTCAGAGCACACTCGAACACTGGRAAAGCTAAGGGGGATGGATTAGAGTTGCTTTGTTTTTTTGTTTTGTTTTGAGGTATAGGAGTTTGGAGTGACCAACACTGAGCTAATGATGTCCAGCCTGAGTCCTGAACACTTTAAGGTCCCTAAGCTCTTAGCTTCCCAGAAAACAACAGATTCGTCCTGTGAAGAAAATTAGGATGCTCCCCATTTTATAGCTGRCAGTGAAAGCCCAAAGTGACCATGAGAAGTGCAAAGTGACCCACACTCACAAAGGAGGTCTGCAGTAGACCAAAGAGCAGTAGGTCCATCTTTCACATCTGGAGTTTTTAACCCCCAAGCCACTCCAGAAATACATCATTTCACATTTCCRCTTTCTGCACCGAGATCCAAATACTCTGAACTAGCATACAGGGCTAAGCAAAGACAGTGTCATCAAATGACTACATGATTGGTCTGACGCTGAGAAATTTTGGGGTCTTAGACCTGGTTTTCCCTTTGTGAGCTTTGGGTATTTGGAAATTCACTTTAATTCTCTGTGACTCTTTCCCTCCTCCCATTTTCAGAGGCAAGGCATCTTTTTATTAAAAGACTTCTCTCTCCAATGGGCCTAAAAGAAGTTTTTCAGCTCGTACAGTTTCAGGATTATATGTAACCTTGTAAGCCCTAGGTGTTCAACCACTACTCCCTGATTTATGCCAATAGAACTTAAGACTTTCMAAAGCTATCCCACCCAAATACTGGACAAATCTAGGCATACCTAGCACCGAGACCTGGATCACTCAACCTCAGGCAGGAACTCTTACAGTAGCTACAATACTACTAGTAGTGAAACTATAGTGATTGTTTCCTCCCATCTGAGAGCAGAGGATTTTGTTATCTTCAAAGAGGAGCTTCCCCAGTGCTGCATCATGCCTAATCACGCTGGCAAGAGGAGGAGCACACTCATGCTGCTGAGGGATGGCATGACAGCTGGTACGAAAGTCCTATCACATTGCTAGTATGAAGTGTCGAGGATGTCAGAGCACTTTTCTGTGGATATCTGAAGACTGAAAAAAGCTTCATTTTCTGACAAAAGCATTACTGTTTGGGGGGATGGGACCTTTTTGCATTCAAAATCTGGGGCAGATTTTGCCAATCAAATTCTAACAAACTTCAGTCTTTCTTCAGTCCTCATCATGTCACTTCATCATCTCCTTCACATTCAAGACATTCACTTGCACATCACATTTTCCTCCAGTATAAACAGCAAAGTCCTGAGGGGAGGATTAAGCTTCTCTGTATTTTCTAAAATATTCCAAGAAAGACGTCCTCTAGGAAATGAGCATGCCCTGACCCACTATTCTGGCTGCAAAACGCTACAGCAATGGGACCAGTGAGCAAATTAGGAATATTATAATGTTGATAGCCTTTACTGTAAAACGCTATTTTTCAAGCTCAGATGCTAGAAATTGCACAGCTTTAAACTGTTGTCACCTCTCCCTCCCACCCACTCATTTGAAAAGACAAAAATCAAGGTCCGAGCTGCTGAGTCAGACTACAAACACCCAAATAAGACATTTACTCAGACTTGTTTTCAGCCACCTCTTTACTGAAACTACGTGTCATGGGGCTGGCAGGACGCTCTTTTAACCTCTTCCCAAGAAATGAACTGCCGAGAACCAGCCCACAAGAAACCACACGCAGTGAGAGAAATGACGACAACAACAATAACAAAAAAAATAATAATAATTTGTGAACTGGGCAAATTTCAAAACTTCGGGTCGGAAATTGCTTCTTCTCAGCCCAAAACCCTGAGCCACCATGCAAAGCAACTTGAAGACCYGGAGAAACATTATAGCCTGGAGGATAAAGCCTTAGCCTGAAAGTCACGAAATTCCAGCTTTTTTGAACCTAGAATATGAACAACCTCTGGCAACTCAGGTTACTGCTCTGGGCCTCAGTTTCCCATGAAAAATGACTTTCCAAAGCATCCTGGCTCTCCCCACAGAAATCCCTAATAGAAGAGCCAGCTGATACAGGCAATATTTTAGTAACTAAAACCTTTGAAGTGGCCAGACTCAGCGCTCCCAAGGGAAGATCTCCCCYTTTCTTTAAGTGAAGAAGTACGATTTTCCACTCCAAGGCCAGCTACAGCTTTAGATCGTTACAGCTGAAGGCACCTCGGTTAACTCAGAGTTTCCATTTCGCTCGGGTTTCTTCAAGTCTCCTTTTTAGTTTCAGTTTGTATTTCCTGCCTCCCTTCCCCCTCTTTCATTTTTGGGGCTTCAAATTCAAACGGAAACTGAAAGCGGCGCTGACGCCAAATCTTCCACGTTGATCTAGCTTTGACTAGAAACCAAAGCAGACCAAACAAAATGAAACAGCGCTGAGATAGCACTTTGGGGCTCCAAACGCTTTGGAGGCTTGATAAGCTGCCTCCTTGCTCATAGACGTTGGCCTGTGTTATCACATCCCTGATTCGCCGTGAGGGAAATCAAAACATTAAATGGCCGGATATTTTCATTTTAAGAACGCAAGGTGTGCCTTTCGAATTGCTTGGCAGTACTAGATACACCTGGGTTTGGAGGCTCAGGTGCCATTGGAGTTTAAACCCCACACCTTCACGCAAACGTGAGGCAGCACGTTTGGCCCTGCTCCGGAAACACTGGATTAAACAAAACAAAAGCCACCCTGGCTGAGCAAGGAAGCTGCAAGCTTTGGAGAGCTTAGTTCTCCAGATGAGCAGGAGTTCATTGCTGGGAACTATGGTCTTTGCTGCAAGAGATGGCTTCGGATTGGTCTCGGATCTGCTGGCCTCTTGGCATTCCCCAGTCAAATAAACAATGAGGTTTTTTTAAGTGATTTTGATTGACTTCTCTTCCTCTCGCTCAGTTTTTTCTGGCAGGGTTGCAAATGAAGAACCAGCTCTTTAGCGATTGCAACCAGAGCTATTAAGCTTACCCCATGAGGAGTGCAGAGAAGTGGCRCTCACATACTTCTCCTAACTTCGTCATTTCAGGAATTTTTCCCTCTATCCTGGGTACCCGATCTCTCTTCCTTTCAGTGTCTCTTCACTCGGAAAGCAGAGGTACGCTAAAGCAAAACTCAACCCCGAGGGAATATGTGGGATGTCTTACATCGCAGGACAACACTTTCAACGCTTTGTTTYGGGACTGAAAAAGGAGGCAAGACAATCACCTGCTTGACCGAGCTCTTTGGATGAGGCAAACAAGTGTCACTTTGTTCTCATTTGTGCAAGCCAAGCAGCAGCAGAGCTGGGTACGGGAAGGTCACTGCAAACACGTGATTTCACGGGCTGGAGCTTCACTTTTGGCAATCTTGCTGATACAGAGCGTAACACAGAGGGAGGCATTTGAATGCAGTGGGGAAACTGAGGCCTGCACGTATGTTGACGATCTTGCTGTCTGCTCCCTCTAATATAAAGCATTTCRGAAGTGAGGTCTAAGCCTGCAGTACCGAGCCATCAACACACAGACCACTTTGTGGCAGCGCAAGCAGAAAGGAGCAGGCTCCTGCCTAGTCCCGCAGCAGGAATATCCCCACGACCTGCTCACCACTTTCCAGCACCCAGCTGTAAGGCACAACCAGTAGACGGCAATCCTGGCACATCTCAGCACACTACCTTTAAAGATGATACATAAAATAAGGCAAGCTCTGCCTCTTTCTTTAATAACAACCACATTTTTTGGATCTGTTGATGACCACTGATGGCTTTAACCGAGCCTTTACCGACTGTAAAAATGCTCCTGAACTTCTCTTGGGTATCTTCAAGGAGCAAAGGCCTTTGAGGGTCCAAATGCAACACAATTTGCTGGCCATAAATAGGATATAGCCCTGCCAAAACCCTCCTCCATTACAGCTTGTATTGGCGGCTATGGCATTCTCCAAAAAAACATTTTATAACCCCATCTCAGAGTTTTATGGCATGAGTATATAGAAGCAAACATAAACTCTGCTGACCCTTGGGCTGCTTTTTGGCTCAAAAAGCTGATTCTTTTTACATCTTTCTTTCCCTTCTCTGAGGCTCCTTAACTAATCACAGATTTCCAAGGAAGAAGGAAATTATGTTAATTGAAACCTCCTCAGGACATTAGCAGCTTTAGCGGGAGTATTTGGGGAAGGGGGAGGGCAGAAAGGATATGAACGATTAAAGCAGCCCTTGCTGAAAGGCATCAGGGTGAGAAAGGCCAGTTAACCACTTTTGGTCACACCAGACCCCCACCTGGCTGGAACTTCTTCCTCCCAAGGGCCACCGAAACCTCCCACATCAGAGGGCAGGCAGTAGACAACGCAAGGACGGGYTGAGCCAGCAACCCGAGCAGCTCATCTGCGAGGCGTCAGACAGACAAAATTTCACCCAGCTCGCTTCAGCTCGGCTGCCTGCTGCAGACGGGCCCGCCGCCGGCACCGCGGTTTCGCAATGACTGCGACGGCCGCGCGTGTGCATGGGAGCGCGGCGGTGGCCCTGCCACAAGATCCGCGCGACCAGCTGTGCGAAGCCTGTCTGATCGCATCTCCGTCTGCACCAACTCAGARCTGGCACATGTAAAAACAACACCTGAAACTGATGCTGTTGCAGAGAGGGAAAGACAGGGCTGAGGGGCAAGAACCACCACCGAGTTGCTCCAGCTTTGTCTTGAGCTGTCCCGTTGAGAAATGCCACCCATACCTTCCAGTCTCTTTTTCCCTACCTAAATTCATTTCAGACTCACAAAGTTATTGAAGAATGGCTTGGTATTCTGACTTGAAATACTGCTAAATGTTGCCTGAAGTACAAGTGGACACACTCGAGAGCTGGGCAGTTGTCACGTTTTACGGGCATGCAATTAGATCTCATCCGCCTTATGACCTGCAACAACTCATTTGCATCCTGACTGATGGAGGATAGCTGGATCTCCAGGACAGACTTTTAATGAAGGCATCCTCCAAACCAGACAATTTCCTGAGTGGTAGAACCAGGTAGAGCAAGTCTCCTTTGAAAGCAAAAACATCAGGAACGGGTCAAATTCTGCTCTTGTAGCTGTCAATTTGGGGGCACACTTTACAACCATGATGGTRGCATTTTGACATTGCAATTGCCTGGGGAAAAAGAAATGACCAAGTGAGCTGTAAACACCGGGCTCCAGGGACTTCCACCAGCACAAGCGAAAAGTTTTGGGGAAAATGTTTTGCTGGCAAGGTGTTYCGATGAGAGCCCTCCACTCATCCCCCTGTTGGTACGGATCGCCTGGAGACCCCAGAGCCTCCTCTTGCAGATCAACTGAATGCCACTCAAAATATTTCCTAAATTAGAGGAGAAAAGAAGAATTTGCCACTTGCCTGCCTCCTTTCTGCTGCCTGTCGGTGTCYGGCAAATATTTCAATCGTGGCCCGTTGCACGCTTCGAACCCYGCACGTTTAACCTCTGACCATCCCCTGGTCTAATCCATCAGCCTTTACCTCCAAGGCTTTACAGCCATGGCCTGACTGCAGGAGGGGCTTGCAGGGGAGGGGAGGACTAAAGGGGGACGGAAAAACCCTATGACAGATACTGAGATTTCAAAATTTGGAGGCGGAGGTGGCATATATTCGCAGTCCTGGAAGATGTCAATCAGCTTGATGAACTGGCAAGGGGTATTTGCACTTCCACATTTGGAAGAACAGTGTAGAAAATTAACACGTGGTAAAAAAAAGTGAAGGGCCTCCTTTCTCTGGGCTCGCTCCAGATGGCCTGCAGCACCTTGAGGTATCTAACCATCTCCAGAGCCTTTGCTCTTGTCTTCCCTACCTCAACCGCTTGTTCTCATGATCTCACACATCACCGAGATTAGGGGCTGAGAGGACACGTGATGAAAATAACGCCTGGACTGTCAGCTGTGGAAGCTTCTGTATGGCCCAGAAACTGCGCGCGAGCCCTGCCTCCTCCTCCCCTCCGGGATCCAGCCCAGCAAAGCGTCCAGTGCGGGTCTCCCGAGGCCACAGCCAACCTCCCGTTGCATGAGAAACCGCTGACCCTTCCATCACGCGGACGCTTTAATTGTTAGCGTCGGCATTTTGCTTCTGTCCGCCGTAGACTGTTTGCTGTCTGTTATCTGCCCTTCATACGTAATTAATCGTGCTGTCTCCCGGCTCGTTAGAAACAAGCCCCTCTCCTCCCCTTGCCCCTCCATAACCCCCCAGCCAAGTCGCAGCGTGCATTATTTCGGTTAAATCATGTTTAAGTAACTACCTAAATAGTGGGTCGAGTTTGCCTTTTGTCCAGGCTGAGGCTGCCGCTTGGCTCGTTTCTCAGCGCGCCAGACCAGGAAAGCCCTCGTCGCTGGGAGCTCTCAAAGGGAAACCTTTGCCGGCGCTGCGAGCCCAGCATAAGGCAGCCACGCTAGAAGAGGAGCGAGGGGCGAAGGCAGCCCCGTCCACCCCCAGAGCAGAAGGCTCGTGCAGTAGGTAGCAAGCACAAGGTGCCAAACATGAACGGGAGAGGCATAAAAGTCAATGCTGCAGAACAAAATCCTGCACAGCGGATGCTAATGGTTTAGCAAAAGGTAGCAGCAAGAGAAAGACAACTTTTTAGAGGGCTGGGTTTTCTGTTTTTTTTTTTTTTTTTTTTTTTTTTTTTTTTTTTTTTTTTTTTTTTTTTTTTTTTTCCTCTCCCTTAGCTTATGCTATCCAGCCAGACACATTTTCAGTGGTATCACTTCACACGCCCTTGGTCACCCACTACAGACTTAAGCAGACTTCTCTTGCGACTAGCCCTGAAACTCAGAGGCTGCGATGCAACTGAAAGACTTCTTAGCTTTTCATTCATTTAAGAACAAAATGAAGAGTTTCTGAAGTGGGTTCCCTCAGTGCACTGGTTAAAAAAAAATAATTGAGGATGTGGGTATACGCAGGTTCAAGCAACCAAAAAACCAATATGAATCATCACCTCGAACTCAAGACAAAAACTGAACCAAACTTTCTTCAAGGTCAGGATAGTTCAGCTAAAGGCTGTAAAGCTCTCTTGCTCGTATTTCTGTACTTCTGGGGCCAAAGCTTGACGTAGCTTCTTGCAGAGCCTCCTATCTGACTTGTGAATGCACATCGCTGCTGACAGATCTCAGCTCAGTTTTACTGTATGGCCTGTACAAAGGTACTGAAGAGCTTCGGTGAAGACTTTCACCAGAAAAGCATGATCTGCACTTTGTTATTCCAGCATCGTTATATCAAGCTAAATTACTACATAGGAGAAGTGCTCATAGCAGGAATGTAAAGCAATGAAGTTCTCTCTTCCCAGAACAAGCTGGGTGCAGATGATGGTAGAGCAAAAGCCTTCCTGAGCACCTAAGACCAGTGAATCTCATCAGCGACGTGGGAAGACCACCATGAAAAGCCAGGGCAAAGTCCACTTTCCCAGTCTATCTACAGCTGGCCTTCTCTACCAGAAGTGCTTGAGAAGGATGGAAGTCACAGGCATGTGTTGTACAAGTCACTAAAGCTGTTTTATCAGAGACTCGATCTAAACACATTTCCTAGGCCTGACCTGCCAGAGAAAAATGCTGCTATTGAGCTGAACTCCCCCAAACAGCAGTTTTGCTTCCCACCTCTACCCAGTTCACCCTCATTAGACAGCACACGTCTCTTCAGGAGGAGGCAATCTCTCTTGCAACTTTTCCCAAATATAGGCCAACAGAAATAAAACATCCATGGTTTAGTCATACAGAAATGCACCCCACTTTTACATGATTTTACATTATTAATAATATATGCATTTCTTTAAAGAAAAAAATTCTCAAGAAGGAAGGGGGAAAGGAAGGAAGAAAGAAAAACATATAGGAGTGGGGGAAGGGGTGGGGGGGAAAGGACAACAATCTGAGACTTTCAATGGGAATGTCCAAAAATAACACAAACAGGATCTCCCTGCCATCTGCTCCGATCCTCTCTGAATGGCTTTCAGAGTAAAAAGCCTTGCCAAAACCTGACAAACAAAGCACTGAGCATCGGTTTTAATGGAATACCAATACTGCGTTTCCCCCATCCCCCTTCTTTTCCCTGCATATATGCACACACCTTCCACACCCCTCCAGTTGCCAAATAAATGACACTATGCAAAAAAATTTGCTTCGGTTAGGAAGCTGAATAAACAAGGAATAATTTTGCAAGTGCTCCCATATGTCTCTGCTTCTCTGCTTACAATGGACACTAATAAGATTTGCCATAACTAATTCATTCTTTCACACCACTACTCTATTCTCTACCTTAAAAAAAGAGAAAGAGAGAGAGAGAGAGAGAGAGAGAGAGAAATTAAACCCTGCGTATGCCATATGCATTTTTCTGCAACTTTCACACAGCGGAAATACAAGTGTTTCAACAGGAAAGCCTATCCATCCCAGAACAGACACTTCCACTTAGTTTAGACCCCTCAAAGAGGATTAAAGATAAGTTTCACTGATTCTAAAAGAAAATGTTTGCAACTTATTTTCTTTATTTTCCATTCCCATAAAAACGAAGGGGTGTTGTTAAAGGGACTGGCAGGGAGACGTCGGAGAGCTGTGACCTCACATCCAAAGGCAACACGTTAGTGCATATAAAGCGGAAAGCGAGAGTCATTAGCTGAGAAAAACGACAATTCTATGTTCTGCCTTGGCCCAGTTAAGTGGAGCAAACCAGGAAGCAAATGAACAGCAGAAATGCTCAAGAAATCAATACCACATGCAACACGTGGTTGCATTTCAGTTGTTTGGAGAGCCGCTCACCAAACACAGCAGCTAGAGGTGGCGATGGGCACCTGACAGCACCGCGAAGGTCAGACACCAACATCACTTTGGGTTTTTTTGTTTTTTTGTTTTGTTTTTTCCTTTGAGGAGGCACCAAGAGCTGCTGGGGTCCACCTTATTCCACGAGCCAGAGTTTGAGTCCACCCAGCCCCAGCGAGCAAACATTTCTATCTGTCCATGTCCAAAACCTCATAGAAGCTGCTCTCCTTACTTGGAAACCCCCCATCATTTTTCTCAGACTTCATAACGCACTTTATGTCCTTTCCGACTCCTTCCTCGTGCTCAAAAATCAGCTTTGTTTTGGTCTCTTTGCTCAGACTTTGGGTCTATTCATTCACGGGGCATCATCCTACCTGCCACTTAAGCCATTTTGAGGCAACTGCTATCTGCATTTTCACATTTAACTTAACAGAATCGCTTTTCTATTATCTGCTGCTTTTTGTCCATTCTCCCCTCTTCCCTCACAGGCTTTTTCGTCTTCTCTAGTCTAAGTCTCAAATTGTCCCTATAACATAACTCAGCATCCAAACAGTTCATAATGAACTTGTGGTGACCAGCTATTTGGGCCAAGCTGGTTGTATTTTATGGAAGAGACTGAGCTTAAACTTCAGACATTGCCACTTTTTTAGGGGGTAAGGACTCCAGGCAGGCGAAGACGCGGGAGGACAGAATGCAAAGGGGTCTATTGGGGAAACATAAAACATTTCTACTTTTCCTGACCAGGGATTAACACATGGGTTTTAAACAAGGGGACTCCCTGCCCCAGCTGACAGCAGCAGCTGCAGCTTCTGACTCGCTCGCGGAGTGGCAGGGAATCGAATCAAAGAGAAAAGAAGAAAGGGGACAACCCTTCCTTGGGGAGTAGGAAACACAATACGAGCTATTCTAAAACCCCTGCAAATACTGGCTTGATTTTAGGTCAGGCTTTCCATTCCCCTTCTGTCCCCCCCACCACCACCACCACACACACACGTTTCAGAACAAAGGGAAATTGGTATTTTTTGAAATTCTTCTGAAAGCCAACTTGGCAGATGGTTCTTTCCATACTGGGGAGGGAACAAAAAGAAAAACCTGCCAGGATACACATCACCGAGATGTGACAAAGATGGGTATGGTGGATGGCCTCTGACCCGGGGATTTCACAGAGGCCCATTAAACCATGTGGCCAAGATGTGGCCTGAGCCGACTTGTATCTCTAGCGTGCAGCTGCTGCACGCCACAGGCTCACACTAGGTTTTATTAGCACAATGCACAAGTAAGGACAGATAGAGAGACACACAGATAAATGACAAGGTTTCCCCAGATTTCCATCCCATCTTTACAGTGTGTCATGACAATCCCACGTGCTAATGTTAGCAGGCAGAAGTAAAGTTCAGCAGCCAAATTCACAGTATCATAGTAAAAGGCTTATTTGGACAGTAATTAGTATCTGTCCTCTTTCCTTGGATTTTTTTTCTTATTAATCCAAAGAGATCCTTTTTCTCTGCGTTTATTCAGTAGGACTGTTCTTTAACCTGAAGCCAGTGCACTTTACCAAAGCCTTAAGTATACATCAGTAACATGAACCCCTGCAAATGCAGAAAGCCAAAGGAAAGCCACTGTCAGGTCACTATCTAGCACTCAAATGCTTCAGGGTAAGGATTTGGCTGCCTATCACAAGCTGCCTTCCCTCCTCCTTAAAACCTCCTTTTCCTACTCATCGACATGAGTACTCAACATACTCAACAGCCAAACTCCCATTTCTCTCAGTGATGCCCCAAGCAAGCCCAAAGACTCCACGGTCTAAGCACCCAAGTCCCTCATTGCATCCCAGGATAAAGCATGATTTTGTTACACTTTGTATTTATCAACCCAAGCATAGAGAGCAGCAAAGGATGTTCTGCCCTTCCACAGAATTATCCCACACTTCAGAAATTCCCAGGAAGTATGTTGGCAATTGCTGTCCTTAAGTAACTAATAGCAGCTTCTGCAAACACCCAGAATCAAACACCTACGGACAGATGAAAYGCTCTCATCACACTCTGTGTTCCTCTTGCAATTGGTTTGCTGCAGTCACAGAATGAAATGGGCTTTTTCCCCCCATCTCTCCCTCAAATCAGGAATATAATTACAAGTAATGCAACGGAATTAAAAAAGAAAAGGGCTGGAGGCAATTCACCCTAATGATTACATAAATTATTGAAGAAAAGTATCCCATGGAAAGTGACAGGCTGTCTTCGGGAAGAGTACTCCAGTGACTTAGCTGAGCACTGGTGAATGTCCTGTAGATTACAGAATGATTCTGCAGTATCAGCAAACCAGGAAAGACGTTAATTATCCCCATCTAGCTTACACATATACGGATTATAAGATAGAAATAAAACATGTAATTAATTCAGTACCACAGGTTCCCTTGGAAGATGCAATGAAAACAAGTGCCTCTAAGCTCCCTGCTAGAATGTATTAAGATGATATTGGCTTCAGGGCTGTCCCTATAGTGAAGAGGCTTTCGTAGGAAGGGTAAGAGGCAGGCATGGGGGCTGATCAAACCTCTGTTAGTGCTGCTCCCCAGGGGTGAAGATATCTGCTTCAATTCGGTTTTTCCTAGCCTTAGAAGTAAGCTTTCAACAAACTACCACCTGGRAAGAAGGCAGGTAAAGTTTAGCTAGTCAGTCCAGCACAATACTTCAGCACAGACTGAAGGAGAGGGGAGAAGACTACTTAGAAAGAAGTCATTTTAGAAATTAGAGCACAAACTCTACTTTGAAGGTGCAAAGAAACAATTCC
This sequence comes from Rhea americana, assembly GCF_003343005.1. Lineage (NCBI taxonomy): Eukaryota > Metazoa > Chordata > Aves > Rheiformes > Rheidae > Rhea > Rhea americana. The sequence goes on from NW_028186923.1 coordinate 4,191,314, forward strand.
TCCGTTTCCTTCTCGGCATGGCTTGCCAAACGCGACTACAGAAGAGCCACCTTTTCACCAGCAGCACGCACTTGGTGATTGGAAGTGCGTGACACTACCTTGCCCGTGAAGCAAGAGCACCATGGGTGGCAACGCAGCCGCAAGTTCACCGTTCAGCCCTCTCCTCGCCGAACAAAGCAGGGCAGTCAACGAGAGCAGCGGGGCCRTGGCCTCTGGCGCTGCTGCTTGTGCCACCACATTCCAGCGAGAGCGTTGGGCAAGGCAAGATTACACGCAAATGCCCTCCAGGCTGATCCTCATCTTCCAGCTGTGTGGATCAAGAGCGGCTCACATGAAGCCACCGAAGCTACAACGCTTCTAAGTGCTGAAATTCCTCAATGAACCACCCAGGTTTATAGCGGCAGAGTTGCTGTAACACCGATGTCAATAGAAGATATCATCTCTTTCTACAAACCTTGCCACCCAGGTGAGACAGAAAGCCATGAGAAACCGATGAGAAGATAATGATTCCTCCAATAAATACTCCTCATTTGACGCTTACCACATTTTAAGGTTTAGAGACCAAAGGGACTTTTAAGAGCATCAAGTYTGACTGATCACAACACAGGCCCAAAAGCTTCACCCCCAAATTTCTGTAACACGCCCTAAACTCTTCTTTGAGGTAAACTTTATTTTTAAGCTGCCAACAAAGACGTAGGCAGCCACAAGCTTTGAAATAAATTCACCAGTTTCAATGGCAAACAGAAGAGGTCTGGTGTCCAGAAGGGCTGTGCACGTATCATTTGATGAACAGACCACCACTACCTTTTCTAAAAAAAAAAAAGTCTTCTCAATTATTAAAGTATCCTGATCTCTTGCTTCTAGCACTGACATTTTAATGCATTTTTCCCTTCTCTCTCTCCCTTTTTCTTTTCTTGTACAGCCATATTTCTGACCTGTAATTCTTTCATGAAAGTTACTTGTGACTTGAACTTGTCAGCCTTCCGTCACTATTTTCAGAGAATTACATGTATATGCAGGCTGTCCACGGGACAGAGGAGAAGGTCAAGGTGCCAAGGCTTGTGAACGGAGCGCGGAGGAAAGCTCCGCAAGCCGATTCTGTCCTGCAGCCTCTAGCCAACCAAACTATGACAAATACAGAGAGAGGTGATGTGATGTGAAGATCAATTGTGTTACGGTTAAGCAACCATACTGAGATGAAAAAGGCCCAAGTGTTACCCCTGGCTGGTGACAGATTCCTTGAGTGAGTCACTTAATCTCATTACTTTATTTCACATGCTGCACTGAGAAACAATATTGTTTCATTTCTACCCCCCCCCCTTTTTTTTTTTCTTTCCCTACTGAGCTTGTGAGCTTTTTGCAGGAGGGCAGTCTCTTCTGATGCCTTCATACAGGGCCTGCCACAGTAGGCATCAGTGTGGAGCAGGAACAGGAGGCACTACCRTAAAACAAGACTGATAGAGACATACTCAGCTCTGCAAAAACAGCTGCAGTCGACTGTTCATCTTGAATGACCATGTCCTCATCTTCAGCAACATTCGCTCTGGCACGAGTCCAGACCACATCTGAAACACTCAACATCATTTCTGCATTAAGATACCTTAGCCCTTCCGCTGTTCCTTTCACCCTCTAGCCCATAGCTCTGGGAAAAGGGGGAAAAAAATTGTTTGTTTTACTTCATACCACCCGGAACAACTGGAATTTTTTCCAAGTTGAGCATCCCCACTCTGAAGCAGTTTATGTCCTGCTAATGGTGCGTGCACCACAGCTTGAGAACCCCTGTCCTAGTATCAGCTCACTGCAGCTTAGAGTCCAAATATAATCACGATGTAGAAATAGCACTTCGTGTCCTGAAATGAAGGAGCTAAATGCCACTGGTTTAATTCACGTTAGAGGTCACGGCAAGAAATGGAAAAAAAAGAATTGCTCTTACAAAAACACAACAAACTGGACTTGTCCTTGAGGGTCATGTCTCAGATGGAATCATTTTAAGTTTCAAGAGTAGGAAAAGTCTTAACGTTAGAAAACAAAACAAAGCTTGTTTACTCTGGATATTTTTAGACCGGTTTCCTAAGGAAACAAGGCTAATGCGACCGTACTCTGGGTGTGCGTATGTGAATATGCGCACAGACTCTGTGCCTGCCTGCCTGCCTCACCCTCTCCTCAATGTTTTTTTGAACATTTTGGCCAATTTCAATCAAATTTGACAGAGGAATAGAAATCTTTATGCTATTATATTCCTGAAAGTTTTCTTAAAATTGTTAGCTGGCCAGAAGAAAGGGACTTTAGAGGGGCTCCTAAGGAGGGACTGGCCAATAAGTTCACATACCATTAGAGAGCAGAGAATCCACATAAGAGAAAGCTGTCAGAAACCAATCTTCACAAATGTTAGTGCTTGCAGGAAAAAAAAGAAAGAAAGAAAAAAAAACCTCTTGGACAATGCTGGGACAAGCAGTAAGGGAGGGTAACATGCTGGGCTGAGGGTAGTGGGTGAACCCCTCTATCCATTAACACGAACTCCAGTTGAGTCCATCGTGCAGCGGGTACTACAGTACTACAGCAGGTTAGGTGCAAGCCTGTATGCCAGGAGGAGCCAGTCTGGGAATGAAGCATGTAAAAGATTAAACCTGATCTGAGAGGGAACAGCTGGAGGTGCAGGGGGTGTGAAGAAAAGAGGTTGAAGGCAAAAAAAANAAAAAAAAAAAAAAAAAAAAAAAAAGGAAAAAAGAAAAAAAAGAAAAAGAAAAGAAAGAGAGCTGAAGGTAAATGCAGCTTTCCATGGTCATGCGTGCCTGTAAGTAGAGGAGGGAGAGCACTGCATGGTAGGAGACAGGAGGAACGTGAACRTGTGCATGCAGGACCAGCTCCCCGTGCATCCAAAAATTAAGACATAACCAGGGCAGAGGTTTGCAATGCCAGGCGCACGCGCAAGCGCATCACATCGCCAGCGAAGCTCCACTAACCTTGGAGGACACGGTGCTTTCGAAACGCTGCTGGCATGTGCTGACTTGGCTGAGCCTTTATGAAGCTGGCTGGGTGCAGCACCCATCCCTTCCCTGCCACCATCCCCTCCCCACCAGTCCGTTTCACATGGTCCTGCTGTGGAAAGCGTGTTGGGGCAATGGGCTTCTGCTGCCCGGCATCTCCAGGCTGCAGGTCCCAGCTCTGCTGCTGCCTGCCCCAGCTGCCCTGAACTAGTCCCAGTTACTTCCTTCTCCAAAGCCACACAGTACCTCATCAACAGACCAAGCAGCATGCAGGACATTTTGCTGCATTTTGAAGGGAGATGCATAGCACAAAGGCTGCTAGGGAACAAGGAAATGGCACAGAGGGCCAGCAGAACACAGCCATGGAAAGGACCCACTGGAAAATAAAACCAGCCCTTGACACAGGCAGGCTCTGCAAATCCCAGTCGTGCAGCAGCTAGTGAAACGCGGCAGCTCTTCCTCTGTTGGCACCCTGCATTAGGCATTAAAAGCCTGTTCAGATTTCCTCAAACCCTTCCCTTCACTCCCACTCTTGCTCCTTTAAGAAATATTTAACTMCATGCAAAAAAAAAAAAGTCACCAATTGAACAGGAGCAGACACAGACAGTGAGGGATGGGTATGAGCTGGCTCTAGGCAGAACACGGAAATGAAAGAGGACCTGCTTTATTCCCACTGCAAGATATCCATGGCATGATGCAATGTGGACACCGCTCCAACAGGCAGCGGCTTTGGCAAAGGAGAAGGTAGGGTAAAAGCTCAAGATTCAGCTGTCTCATTACTGCAYAGTGCAGGTTGACCCACCTCCAGGAGGGGCCAGCTTCAGCCGGGTTACACAGGGAGACTAAGGGGCATCCAGCTCTCCGTTGGGTGCCTTGGCTAGGTGTCTTCAAGGACTGAGATGAATTTAGGTCTAAATAGTTTAGATTTTAGAAGACCTGTTTCACTACTATCTGAAAACCATCTAAGAAGGCCATTCTCCTCCCCTCCTTTTTTTTTTTTTTTT
>NW_028186923.1:4195327-4215787 GCF_003343005.1 Rhea americana
GGGGGAGAATGTGATTGTAGTGGGAGGGCAAATTGCAGCTGCTTCATCTGAGTCTTCAACAACACAGTAAGGTGGCGGGGGGCGGGAAAGCTAGAAAGAAACCTGGGATAAATATCAAAGAGCTGAGTTCACATAACTTTGCACCAGTATGCTTGGGTAGAGAGACTGTAAGAACGCCAAGAGCCTTGTGCCTGTTTGAGCGACTCTGAACTGGTCTGTCAGCTGCTCAAAACCCAGTGTCACCTTAATGCAACTAGAAGGAGTCTCCTCCTTTGTACCAGCATTTCTTGGAGGTTGCCCCTGTCCCATGACCTGGGCTGATGTCTACAACACCACCCTTCACCTCCCATTGCTAGCACAAGTCTTAGGCACTTGCAGCCAGCCTCAAGACTTCTCTAAGCTAGTTTGGGGACCAAAGCAGCATAAAAAAACAGGTCTGAGCTGAAAAGGCTTTGGGGGCTCCTTCTTTTGATAACCACAAATGCACAACAACTTCTCCTTGCTGACCTCCATACAGCCCAGGGAGCAAGCACTTAAGTGAGCTCCCCAAAAGCTATTCAGAAGAGCTCACACACCTGGAGCAAATCTCAAGCAGGGATGCCCTTTGCAAAGGKAGATGAGCAGATCTGATGAGCAATTTGATGATCATGCACACCAATGGCCAGGGATGGGAGTATGGCATAGGGGCAATCTGGCAAGGGATGTGGAGGCACAGGAGAACTGGGAGGAAAGGCAAAATGTGCACAGTGATGCAAAGAAGGACAGAAACAGRGGGAAATGTTTATGATCTTGTAGAAGAAGGAGGGGTCCAAAGGGAAAAGCATGTGAATGAGCAATCCCTCAAGGAGGGAAGCAAGAGGAAGGGGAGGACCCAAGCAGAAATTTGCCTCTGCAGGGCTAAGCAAAAGAAAGGCAGTGAATGGCATTTCCAGGGAAAAGGCACTAGGACAGCTTCCTGCAGGCAAAAGGGATATACCTGCAGGAATCCAAAGGAAATCAAAAACCATGTAGCAAGAAAAATCCAAGGACGGCACTTCCTCTGACTGCACACGCAGAAGCTTTACTTCCAATCGACTTGCTGCTGCTTGTATTGCAGCAATAAGTGTGCTCACCCATCCCAAGCTCTCAAAAAAGGAAAAAAAAATTTACATCACCTGAAGCAGTGAATTATGCATATGATGGAAACTCCAAATAAACTTTGTCAGGATATGCTTAAAAAGAAGGAGAAACAAAACAAACAAAAAAAAACAACAAAAAAAAGTGTTTGCAGACATAAGGGAAAACAGAGGGCAGCAAACGAAGGCAGAGGGGAAACTGAAAAAACAAAACCAGGGAATTACTACTCATCTGGGGCTTGTTAAATGCTGCACAACAGGCCTGGAACAGATCGCTCCTCTCCATTTGGTGCCACGCTTTTCGTGCCCTTCGAAACCAACAGCGTGCTCGCCCTGGTCCGAAGGAAGAGCTGCTCTCGGAGCGCGTCCGGCTAGAGGCAACCCTGCTGCAGGYGGGAGAGCATCGCCACGCGCGGCCAGGACCTCGTCCTCTGGGCACCTTGCTTTTATTTATTTACTCTTCCCCCCTCCATCCCTCCCCTCCAACCAGGCGAAGTGAAAACAGATCCGCCCATGGGCTGAGAAGTGGCAGGGGTTGAGCCCGCTCCATCCCCAGGATGGTTGAAACACCAGCAAAAGGTTTACATAACATCTCTGCTTTTTCAGAGCRCTGCACGAGCGCCCGCATAGACGGAGCGAGCCGGAGTTCGTCTTTAGAGCGGCCCCCGAAAAGCAGGAGGAAATCAGGAAATCACAAGAGCTCTTGGGTTAGGAGCTCTCACTCGCTCACCTTCCTCACTGGGGGATGAAGGCAACCACACCCAGCGAGACTGCCTCCTGCATTCCCTCCCCACCGCCTAGCACCCCGGGGCAATCGCTCAGGCGGAAAAGCAACATGAGGAAAGTATTTAATGCATGTTTACTTCTTCTTAATATAGTGTAGCAGCTGGAATCAAAGAAGGGGGAAAATAAATAAGTGAAGTAAAACAGAGTCTCAGCACATAGTGTGCTGCACAGCTCCGCTTTAATCGCCACYGGTCCACCAACCACAGTTTAGGAAAGCAGGCGCTAGCCTATATTGCCTAATTAGCAGAGCAGGAGAAAGCTTGGGGAGGAAGAAGATATGCCAGTTCTTAAGTGGCCACTGAATAAATCCTATTCCCCAGYTCAGAGCCCCTTTTCACAGTGCTGGCATCACCAGTCCTCTGTGTACCCACATGCTGTTACTTAAGTTGCTTCCATGTTTTCATTACTTGCCCTCTACGCTAGSAGCATCGCGACTCCTGCAAGAACACTGAAGTGCTATTTCAAAGCACTGGGAACTACTGGAGAGGCAGCTTAAATTATTATAAAACAAACTTGAGWGATTTTTCAAGTCCTAACAGAGTTCGTTCCTCCTTAAGGGGACAAGGGAAATTCAGGTGGTTCTCCAGGAGGTGCAAGGCAGCCAGTCCTACCTGCCAGGAAGAGAAGCATGGTGTTTCTAGCTCAGGTTATGCTCAACCCTGCRTCCACGCAGATGGATCAGTGCAGCACAGTCCTACATGCAGCAGCTAGGCAGTAAACTCAGTGACTCTACTCTCATGCTCAAGGCCAATATATACATTGGGCCAAACTCTCCTGGCAGAAGTCCACAGAGGGCAGTGGAATCAYGCCAGCTGAATATCTGGCCCACTGATGCAAGTGTGTTGTTGCCTGCTGCTGCTGTTCCTCCCAGCAGACGCTTTTCTGGAGTTCATGCAGATTAAAACAACAGGCAAWCAGACAGTCTAGCTCTGGACAAGTGAGTGTCACTGAAATATCAAAACTGCCAGAATGATTTAAATACGACCATTGCTGTCTTAGCCCTGCTGCAGCTCAGGACRTTTCTGCAAGTATATGCAAAAACTACCTGCACACTGCTGTCATGCAGGAAAACCCACAGATGGGCCAGAGAGCCTCAGCTCAACTCAAGTTTCAACTTGTTGCTTCCTCCTAACCCTATCTTTACAAAAATCTCCGTAACTGCCATGAGACACACATATCAGCTATTACAGCAATCATGTGCTTTGACTGCTGGAGCGTTTCTCTCACCTATTTCTGACCTGTCTCTCCTGTAGTGTCCTTCATCATGCCTTGATACAAGATGTTTGCAGTCGAGACCTGATTCAGGAACCCAAAAGYTAAGGGGCAGCTGCCCAGGAGATGCAGAGTCGGGACCCATCACCATCCACCCTGTGGAGGGTGACACAGGTCTCTGGGTGTCAAATCGCTCAAGGTCACAGCACCACAGGCCTTCAAGTCCCTCTGCAGGTTTTGCTGCTGCCAAGRCACCTCCAGCTCGCTCAGCCCCAGCTCAGCAGCTGCCACGCAGCAGCCGTTGGTGTTATGCTAATCAGCGCACGGGTACAGCGGGCCTCTCCCCATCTGCTCAGAGGATCCACCTGCGGCTTTTTACGGTCAGGTCAGGCCAGTGCAGCCCCAAAGAGCTTCAAGTCAGAGCACAGTCTGCAAACATACRCTAGATGTGGCTGCAAACATATGCTAGATGTGGCTGCATCGGGGCCGTGACGATCCACCTCTTTGAAACTCCTTATCTTCACGCAACTAAGATCTCACCCAGAGCGTGACCACGCTGTGAGGGTTTCTTTTTCACATACAGCTTCCTCACTGCTAGTTTTGTTTGTTTAACCTTCTCTTTGGATGGCTATGTGGAAGGTGTGTCCATTCTTCCATACCTGCCTGACTGGATGACAAATGGAAACAAAAGCTCCGATTTCTAAGCATCCACATTCTCCCCTGTCCACCCGTGGTAGGTGTGGGGTAGCAAGTTGTTTTTCTCACTGCACGATCATGGAAGGATTGCTCATGACACCCTTGTTATCAATATGGTCTTACACAACAGTTAACTTCCCCCAAGTCTCCAGAACTATTCAGAGAGGAAAGGGGAGTGAAAGGAGACATTACTTAATGCTGAGAAGGCTGCCTATCTTTTTCAACACACACACACAAAAAAAAAAAATCTTGTTGCACTCCTGGGCCAAACCTCCAGTGCCTTTCTGCTTAAGAAAAAAAAAAAAAATCCATGCACACAGTACATCATTCACAAGGAGTCTAAGAAAAAAAAATCCCCTTGATTTCAGGTTTTTTCCAGGTTTATCTTCTAGTTTCAAAGCAAGTAATGCTAATCTCCCCAGGCTCTGCCTGGAGTGAGTGGGAAAGAGATAGTCTGCTTCAAAAAACGTGATTTAGAGTTGCTAACAGATTTCTGTTCTAGATCAGTTGGAGGAGGAGACTGCCTCTGCAGAGAGCCATTGGCAATTAGCCTCCTCAGACTTAGAGCAGCTTTTTGAGCATCTACCACATGTATGAGAAAAGTGGAGAGCTTCTACATCATGAAGGATCAAAGCTATATGAACAGGAAGGCCAAGTTATCCTTGCAGCTCTAATCAGTGGTTTTAAATCCCAAAGGAATTTGCCCATGAATTTGTCCATGTTTTGGAGATACTCATGCATCTTCCATCAAATGTGGATTCCGAACCGAACTCGTCATGAAACTCCCACGGTGCTAAAGAGGCAGAGGTGAACTACTATACTGCGATAAAACCTCCGTGGGAGCAAGGCTCCTTTGTCTAACACCTAGGACAAAACACCTCTACACCCAAAATAACGTGCTTAGTCACAAGGTTTTCCCCCACAGTGCTGCTCAGAACACTTCAACTAAACGTCTGCGAGAACTAAGTGCACGCTACATTACTGAAAATTAAGCCAACAACAAAACAAAAGGGTGCTTCTGGAGGAAAAAAAAAGTTAATACGAGGAAAGGATTCTCCCCACTTTTTCTCTTCCTCTCCTTGACTAAATCAAAAAGGACCATTTTTTTTTACCCAACTTACAGTATCAAAAACTTCTCTACAAAAGGATATTTCAAGAAAATGATAAGCATCAGGAAGAAAATGAGACTTATAATGGAAGTATTTTCTCAAGCGTAACTATAGTGTTGCTAGCACAATGCTGTAATCAAGAATAATAGAGCCGTTAGCCTGGCATACAGGAATGGATTCAATTGTTCTCTGCGCACATACCTGTATTTTAAGATGCCGTCAAAAGCTGTAACTGCCAAAAGGCTTGAGCATTTGTGCTCAGACACAAAGCGGCTGAGAAGTGGGTTCCTTCATTTATCACTCGCGTAATGATTAATCTTAAATCTCAATTACACACAAAATAGAAAAGGCCTGGCTGAACTTTTGATCTCTTCAGAATTGGTTAATATGAAAGATAGTTCAAGATCATCTCCACAGCATACACAGGAATGCTGGAGGATACCTAGTTTGTATTAGTTCTTTCGTAGCCACACAGGGCTTTGCAATCTGTGCGAAGGTTACATCTTGGACAGAAACTGCTTTGGGCAGGTTTAATTCTAGCTTCCCTCTGCTTTCAGGAGTAGCATAGGCTTAAGACCCTGTGTTTGAGCAGATGCAACTCTTCTGCTGGTACTCCCTTCCTAGGAGATACCAGGAACAAAGCTGCACTCTTCCTTCGTCCCCTCCAACCCCYAAAGGTAAAAGAAAAAAAATCCCATCATCCTGGCATACTTTTGGTAACARGCCTGTTTACTTCTGGTTATGCTTTCAAAAGAAGAGAGAAAAAAAATCCCCACACAACCACACACACAGCGTTTAACCTCCAGAGCCAAGTTCTGCCCCCTGGGGCAGGCTGCTTTCCTGCGAGCAGGACGGTCTACTGCACACAGCAAGGGGACGGTGGGGAGGGCCCGGGGCAGCTGACAGCGCTGGCTCTCAACCGCTATGGAAGAAGAGATCCGCATGGGTGGGAGACTACAGGACAGAGAAGGACCTTACCTTCTTTCTGGAGTGTGCTCTGTCCTCCTCTTTAGCTGCTTTGCTATTTTTCCCAGCTCTGGAGAGCTTCTGCTCCCCAGACTGCTTGATGGTGATTTTGATCTCAGGAGGGCAAATGTAGTTCTCCAAGTTCTTTGGGGGCTTCTTAGCTCTCTTAGTGGTCTGGATTTTTAGTTTTAGACTCCCCTCTGTGAAGTTAGCCTCCTTGATGGAAAACTCCTGCTCTTCCAGACCATCTCCTGCCACCCATTTCTCACTGTCCGCATTGGAAGTGGAATCCACGTCTCTCCCAGAACCCAGCTCATCCTCTTCCTCAGGCTCCATCCGTTCTCCACTCACCGGGATCCCTTTCCCCGAGCCYGAGGCAGGCAGCATGGTCTCCCCCGTGCAGCTGGAGGCAGGTGGAGGCTTTGCAGAGGTAACAGTGGCTGGCAGAAAATCTGCCTCTCCTCCCCTTTGCCGGGAGCTGCCTAAAGTCTCCCTCGGTTCCATAGCAGTAACACAACACACTGGAGTCTTATCGGAGAGAAGGGGAGCACGGGAGGCGATGAAGAGAAAAAGGGCAGGTACGATCCCAGGAAGCAAATGGTAGCTGTCTGCAGGACTCAGAGTCCCAATAGTCCAGACGCTGCAAGGAGCTCAGAAGAGATCAAATCTGCAACTGTCAAAAGAAAGGAGAAGAAAAAGGAAGTTAGCACTCACACATACACCAAATGCAACCGTGGAAATGACTGAAACTGAGTACGCCCGGGCTTCCCCTGCAACATCTCAAATACTTTCCCTGAAGCGAAATGGGAACTGATGCTGCCCAACATTTCCCAGGGCTGGATCTGGTACTGTAGAAGAGCTGAACGAAAGAACGATAGCCATGTGTACTGCTACACTGATAACAGCAGATATCTAAAAACCATAGAAAACAGTGTATAAATACCTACTCCTTAAACCCTGGATTTGGGAAAGAGGTGAGTGGGAAACCAGCTCTCCATACCTGTGAACATTCTTGCTACTTCAGAATGCTCCCTGTTACAGATTAAAAATAAATAAATAAATAATAGAAATTATATTATAGAGAGACTTGCTTGCCTTAGGTTAAACAATAACCCAGTGATCAGAACACAGAAAACAGTTTTGCCCTATGAATCAGGCAGAAGAGTTGCAAACTTTATTTCCCCCACTTCCCAGGCGAGACACATGAGCACTCAGCTGCTGGCTATTCTATGAGGGACTCCACTTTGRATGAATTATTCAACACTCACTGGGCCAGACACATGCTGTCTGGAGCCTGAGATACTCCCCAGGGCTGCTGGAAGTGTACAAGGATCCATCTGGGTCTTTTGCATAGCAGGTACCTAAGCACTGAGGGCAATGGAGGAAACCTGAAGTCAACATTTTCCAGAGTTACTTCTGCCCTTGACTACCACCACTTTGTGCCAAAGGCCTTGGCCATCAGAAATGAAGACTGTGCTCTCACCTTTCTGTTTCTGGGCTTTCTTGAAAGATACTGCCAGCTGAACCCTCCAAAATGGGAGCACTCAAATCCAGTATCTTCTGAAAAAGTCTTGGCCAAAATTAATAGAAGCAGCTATCATCTAAGGCWAAGAGATGTATCATCCAGTGACATAAAAAGCCTGAGCCAAATACCAAGCACTTGGTAAAGAAATACATATAAGCTGTTGTGAAAGCTGTTCTTCATTAATATTGAGGTGGTTTCACACACTCTCTCTAAACTCCCCCGTATAAAATCCCCACCCTACAGCAAGCCAGATCAGGACACAAAATTAGCAGAAGAATACCTCAGAAAAAAAAAGAGAGATACTTTCATGCTGCTTTAGTACCCTACAACAGTCTCCCAAGGGGTCAGAGGAGTATTGCTTCTGGCATACAGAGAAGGAAACAAGAACATGCTGCCAGGAGTAGGTGCTAGGGGTACAGACCTATGCTTTCAGCAGTAGCTCCCTCTTAGATTAGCTTTAATGCCAATACTATAATGCCAAACCACGCCTCTTGACCAAACACAGGCAAGATCTGAGTACAGCCAGGGATTTCCCAGGCCATTCTTAGTAGCAATAAACTGTAAAGGAGAAACAGAAATAATCCTGTTACCTATCACCAAATCATAACAGCACTCTCAGTGTGTTTTACTTCAAAGCRCAGCTCACCAACAGGTCACAGATGCCTTCCTATAAGGACTTCACCACTGATTTCTTTCTGCTTTTTAAGAGTACCTTACATAAGCTTAAAATTCAAAAAAGACATAATAACAAGAACCTTTTCTCAGTTACACAGCTGCACTTCCACTAGAGTATGGCCATGAGTCACTTGTCCAACTCTGGTCCATATGACTAGTAATGGAAAGTCCTAAACAACCTACAGCTCCATGAAATCATTGGGTGACCTCCACCCAGGTCCTAGCAGATGCAAATTCAAGTAAAGTTCCCACAAATAGCACAAGCTGACAGCCTGAGCAGGAGGGGCAGGGAGGAACCTGAACTGCCATCTGGCCTTAGAGGTAGTTTCTGTAGCTCACAGTAGTTAGAAGAACCTTGGCAAAATGGTATGAAAACACTCATGCTTAGGTTGCATATCTTCTGGCAAYAGAAAGGAGATTCATTCCCAGAGCTGCTGTCACATTCATCTCATTTAAGATGATCTGGAAGAACCAACAGACCCAAGGCACCTGCAGCTCTGCCCCTTCCCACACTGACTCACCCTGCAGTTAGCAGCTCTCTCCTTTCTCCACCTATAGGAGAAGGGCAACACTTACTTCATTCAAACCTATCCAAAAGGTGGATTAGTCAATGCWCATACATAGTTTTAAACCCAAGAGTGTTTACCATGTGGTAGCTGCTAATTACTAATGCAATTAGCACATTAAAACCGCCCAGCTGCAAGGCACTGCTCCACCTAATTGACCGACCTTGBACCCTGCTTCTCCTTTGCATCTATGGAGGAGATGGGAGTCAGGACTACCTTCCTCTTCCAACTGGTCCAATCAAAAAAAAAAAAAAAAAAGCTATCTTATTTATCTGCCATTTCACGTTGTTAATCTCCTTAGAGAGGGACACAATGTACACACACTCCTGTGCTGCAACATAAACACAAGGTGGTAAAAGCTCGGCTGTGCAGCATTCCAGGGAGTTACTGCTCTGGTATGCACGCATGTACAATGGGCACTCTGTGCCGGCCTCCACCCACGGCCGATTAACCTCTCTCGCTGCTGGTAGGAAAGAGCAGGCTTCTCACACACAGCGTCTAGGTCCGCAGCCAGGCCACCACCGACCGGGCCGTGCCCGCCGCACCAAGCAGCCAAGGAGGCCGCGGCGAAGCAACTGCAGTTACGGCCACCGGCGCGGCAAGCCGTTGGGCRTGCTGGGTTTGCGTTGAGACCCGACGTCAAAACGGATCCGAAATAAAGCTCTCCACTCAGGAAGGTGCTTTCACGTTTTTGAATTGCTGGCCGATGCTTTATGCAGGGCTAATGAAAAACCASGTTCCTGCCAGCGGTCTGGTCCTGGGTCTCAGACCCGCGCTTTCCGTCACACACAAACCGTTTGGGTGTGCACCTCCAGGTTAGCAGGGACAAGGAACGGATGAATAAAGTCATCGTGTCACGCCAGTGTCAGATGGGTTCACGTTAAATCCAGCTTAAAACCCTACTTAAATTATTGGCCTCACATTACCTAAGAGTCTGCAAATGATGGTATCAACAGATCTGCAGGTAGCAACAAATAACACCATGCTCAAATGCTATGCAGAATCAAATGGGTAATTGTTTTAGGTATCTCCTTACTCTCCTTCAGGGTTAATAGTTAAATGACTTCGGTGCAGGGACATTATACTCGTCTTTCTTGTTTGGGCAGGCTGCATGTGCGTTGGCTAATTAGGAAACCTCACTGCAGGCTTGTGAGCAAGTAACCCCGTTCCCGCGCTCTCCTCCTTTCCTCAGCTCGGGGCAGGCTGCAGTTGTGGGAACTACTCTCAGCCTGGAAGCGGCAGGCAGCACAAGACACGCTAACGGCCGATCCCACCGCAAGGGCTCTCTCAATGAGAGCTGTGTTTCTCCGCTTGCAACCACAATACCTTTTTGTCAGTGCCTCCACCCCCCCACGCCAAAGATACAGGGGTCTGCTCTTCGCAGCTGAAAAAAAAAATCAAACAAGAGCTTGGGGAGAAAAAAAGCAAGAGGTAGAACTCCTGTAAGTAGCACAAGTGGACAAAAAGTCCCCAGAACAGCCCTGGCTCAAATCACTGGGAACGCTTCTGGCCTGGTTCAACTTGCTATCTCTTGGGCTTCTCTCCATTTCTCACGTTCACATGCCTCTGCCTTCCAGGCCACCGTTTGGACTGCAAGGAGAAGTGCTAAGAGAAGGCAATAAACACTTTTCCTCTAGCTGTTCTTCTGCCTTAACTGGCAATGTGCAGACCTGAAAATCTAGCGAGGAAGGGTTTTTTTTATTTATTTATTTTTTTTTTCCCAAGAGATTTCTAGCTCTGTTTTAAAAACCCAAGAGATCGGGCTTGTCTAGACTTTTAAGTGGTTACCCAAACTGACCTTCCATGCCTCTGAGGCTCAGAGCATCAAGTCCYGCTCAATAAGCAACTACAGATGCATTTTACCATCCGAATTAAGCTCCCAGAGGAAAGTGTTACCACTAGCAGGCTTCCTGCAGTCAAGTTAAATTTGAGGAGGATAATTCACAGGTGAATGACAACAAATTTCACAGAAGTTGGCATTAGCTCTTAATTAGGGAGAGATTCACGCTTCCTCTGATAAGTACTGAGAAATAATCAAACGCTTGCGTGCTCAGCCTTGCTATGGTTGTTCACATGTCTCTTATCAGCACCTCTGGGCACCTCAGACAGGCTTCTAGAGGAAAGGGCCTCAAGTCCAAGACCTCCCTCTGACTCAAGCTAGGTGTCTGCCCTAATGGGCTCCAAATATACTTCCTTGTCCTGCCTCAGGCAACTGCATATTTGCAAGTATTCAACTACCAGGACTGTAAAGTGCTCAAACTGGAAAGTTTTTCCGCTAAGGACAAAAACAAGGGTAAGATACCACTGCCTTGTTGGAAACAGGAAAAAAAAGAAAGATACTTTGAATTCTTCACGGAATATAAGAAAGAGGGTATAACATTTGGCATGGCTTTTGCCCTACACACAGTAACGATCACATTAGTAATAAGCAAACAAAAAATGCATAGGCACCGCTGAACAAACAACCAGAAGCAAGTCAGGTTCAGCAGCCCAACACTGCTACTCGGGCTGCTCTGATCAAGCACAGGGAGTAGAGAGCAGTAGAGAGCCCCGAGCAACTTTAGAAGATGCTACCCAAATCCCAGCATGACTAGCCTCTAAGACTGCTTTCTTTTTATCTATTCAGTCCAAAATACCTTAAAATGAAAGAACAGTAATTAATGGGGATCAAGTAATGGGAAATTTAGGAACAGGTCAGAGCGTGTCACACCGAAAGCAAAGCGGAGCCCACATCTCCTGAGCCCACATCTATCACTCAGCGTTTGGAGCTCACATTCTCCCATGTGCTGTACAGTTGTTAGGAAATCCCTAATCCCTGCAAAATATCAAAAATCCTGGAAGCTTCTTTACACTCCATCTTTCTAAACCCCTTCACCACAAAGCGCTAGAGACTATACAGCAATATTTAATTATGACATATCACCTTTCACGCCAAAGAATCCTGGGTTGCTTCCTCAATTACATATGCCACCACTGAAATGCAGCTGCCTTTGGAGCACAGGCCAGTGGACAACCCACAGGACACCCGAGGGAAAGTTTTGGTCAGAAACCTGTTTTTATGAAAAGTGTCAGTGAAACTTCAGAATCCATCACGGGACACACACACAMAAAAAAACCCTCAATAGCCTGGCATACAGCAAGCTGCACTGAACTCAGTTAACCCACGTTAGCAATAAAAAAACCCAACAACCCATATTTCATTATTGCTTTCAAAAGTCTAGGAGTTTCAAGCACAGTGTTCTTACCCCATGGTAAGAACAAGCCTGATGAGGATCAGCAGGAAGCGTGTGATCACACTTTTATCGAATTGACCAGAGTACAGAAAATGGAGGTTAGACCTTCCTTCATGGCAACTTAAAGGCAGCTCCAGAGGATAGGTAAAATCTCGGTGATTCATAATGTAAGAGTGGTGCAGAGAGATGATACCTGATGGGGTATAAAGCCTGCTGGGATAAAATTAAGCCATTGTATTTTTCTGAGAAAATTTCAACCAGCAGAATGAGTTTATACTGGATCATGCACCAGCAGCGCATTTAATCTACTGCTTGGTGCCCGAGAGCTAGATTTATTGTCTTCTTTGAATCATGGCCCTAGCTACCTCCTGTGGCCACGATATTCTGCAAGAACAATCCTGCACTGGCAGGGAGCTGGAAGAATGGCTGTGACAGCTATTTTCCATCCATGCTATAGATCCCATAGGAAACACCCTCTCCTTTTCACCTGCCTTACGTCAATTGTGAGAGCAACACRGCAGAAAGAGTTCCCCTTCAAGCAGAACAAATGAACATCATCTCTTAATAAAGAATCAGAGATGACCTGTGATTTCAAAAAACCCAACCGGACATGGCCCTTAGCAGCCTGCTCTAGCTGACCCTGCTTTGAGYAGGGCGGCCAGACTAGATGATCTCCAGAGGTCCCTGCCAACCTCAGCCATTCTCTGATTCTGTGATGTATTTTTTGGCCTTCATCTCCAATGCTGGGCAAATTGGACTCTATTTCRCTGCAATTTTAAACACACTGCAAAGATACCTGTATATAAGATATACATGGATCTGGACATATATAAAATATAAGTGGATATACACCAGATACTATATCAGCTCCTCAACTGATAGAGGTAATTGCCAGAGGAATGACCATAACTTAATGCCTATAATCCACAGATTATCTGTACAAATAAATAATTAAGACATGTGATCCATTAATACAGTGAGTTACATGCACAGGGGGTTACAGAGAGAAAGGCTTGTTCCCCTTTCTTTGCCATCCCCCTGCCTCTGACACTGCCTCTGAAAATGCCCTTGTTCCAGTCCTTCCACCTCTGCACCTGATTTTGTGTGGGTTACGGAAGGACATTTTCTGAAGGGAAGGGACACAGTTTATCTCAAGTGTGGTCTATCCACATGAAAATAAAGAGCAAGGATTAATGACAGTTACTAGCCTGGTCCAGTAACAACAGTATAACCATACTCTCCATTCAGATCGCCCTGAGCCGAAGTGCTACCRGCCCTTTGCACCTCCGTTAGCGTGACCGAGCAACCTGCCTGATGGGGCTGCCTAGGCATGACCAAGCTCGGCACAGGCAGCCAGGAAAAGCCACGCTAGAGGGAAAAAAGACAAGATAACCCAAGATCTCTCACAGCCAGATGAGGCTGCAAGCATCTCCCTCGTCATCCAAGATAAAGAGACAAAAGTAAATGAGAGTCTAAGCATATCCGTAATTACAGAGGCATGTAAGCGTGCACATTACACACGTGTGCATCTGCCTTCTCAACATAGAGAGATTAAGAGTAGATTATGGAATCATATTTGACTCCATAATTAGGTTGGAGACTCCATAATTAGATCAGATAGTCACCTTTCCATGTAAGTAACTAACTATCGTACAGCGCAGAAGGGAGGGCCAACTGAATGATTAAACAACTGACACGGCCATAAATCATAAGGCCCATAAAAGCAATACTGCCCAAAGTACAGCTGCGGCAACAGCCAGCATAGCAAAGCACCCATCTGCAGTAGGAGGAGAGATGCCCATCAGGTTGCCCAAGGACTTTTACAAGCTCCCGTCTGAGAACAACACCAAGGATTTATAAATCTATTCACTCACAATCTAAAGCTAGGACCTCTGGATGGAAGGGGAAGAGAGTTGGATCATCAGAATAGCAAACATCTCAAGTTCAACGCTGGTCTCTGAAGGACAGRTCTCATCCAGCTTGTACCCTCAGAAACAAATACTGCTGTCTGACTTGATGCACCGCTAAAGTAAGAAATAGTGTCTGATCCCACTGATGTCAAGAGATGGCATGTCATTTTTACCCATGATCCCTGAGAAGATGAAGCCTCTGGGACACTAGAAAGCAAAATGAGATGCAAACTGTACTCCAGCTCATTACAACATAAAGAGCAAAGCCAGGAGATCTGCCTACATCAGATCAACAGACTGCCAAGCTCCCAGATCAAGCATCATCTCTCTTGGCATGATGTACTCAAAGGTGACTCCAGAGATGATCTAGGAGAATAGCCTGAACTCTGCTGGGTGCAGCAGCATGTACCACTACAGGGAAGAAGCTTATTCCACTAACAATAGCCATAAAACTCTTTGGGGGAAGTGTCAACGTGCACGAGACTTTAAATGCTTACTCCATTTCACCCAGCTGTTGCCAACTGCACCATCCTGGAGATAGTGAAGGCCATTCCAAGCTACAAATGGAAAGTTTTATGGGTATTTAGGGAAAGGATATTGGCACAGAAACCAGCCACAGAAAGCAAAACCCTGCACAATTCCATCATCTGTGTTACCAAACTTTCCTAGATTGACTCTGCTCTTGGAAAGCTGCCATTAGACACAGTAGCCTCCTTCTAACACCCTCGTGGTAGGGCAGTAATCTCTCCTCCCTCTGATCAAACATTTCCCTCTGTGCCCTGAGACGTGTGGAAAATGATTTCTCTATATAAATGATTAACGAGAGCCTTGTTTTTATTTACTGCTGCTGTCACGGGACTTCTCCTTCCTCCTCTTTTTTTTTTCTCCTCCATTATTTCACTAACGCTTGCGCAAGCGCCAAAGACACCAATTTTCCCTCTCTTCAAGAGAAACAAAGAAATAAATAAAATAAAACAACACATCTGATAGGGAGTGCACCAGGTCTTGGCTCAGCATCCATTCCTCAGAGCTGTAAGTGACGGCACAAGAAGGACCAAAAAGGCTTCAGTCCAGGATCTATCCTGTGCCCAGTCTGTAGGCTGTACAAACAACACATCCCATGTTACCCAATTCTGCATACTTCAAATGAGTCTAGGAATAAGGAAGGTTGGACTTTGTCCATGGATGCTTGCACCATGTGTTAGCGTGATGAGTAAGCAGCAGTATGGTGCTTGGTGCTGCATAATGTACTGAGGAATCCCTAGCCCCGGGGGGTGGGGGGTCTGTGAGAAAATGGGGGGTATAAGAAACAGCATACCAGAAGGAGAGCAGTAACTTGGGGTATACAGAGGAGAGCGCRGAGACCGTTTCCTTTGCCTTGCAGAACATACCAGTCCTTAGGCTTTTGAGATGGAGAGCACGTCTGGTTCACCAGAATGAGAAAACCACTTACAGCCTCACGGGCAGCAGAGTAAGAAGCAGGAGGCAAGAGCTGAGCAGGACACTGAGAAGTGGGCACGGCTGCACAAGTACGGGGCGCTCAAAGTGAGACAGGAGCAGAGCTGTAGTCTCGAGAGCCGCCTGCAGTGCATGAAGAGTGAAGTCAAAAGGCATAAACCTGAGACAGGAGTGGGACAGTAGGAAGACACAAGGACAGGAATATGGGCAAGGGAGAGGAGTAGCTTAGCCTCTAATGAAGATGATGAGGAAATTGTTACAGAAATACTGGGAGAAGTTGAGTTAGGAGTTAATTTAGAAGTTAAGTCAGAAGTTTAGTTGAGGAGCTAGAAGTCCTGCTGAGTACACATCAGACTCAATTTGAGGAGGCGAATAGGACCAAGAACATCAGATTCAGGATTTGAATAGCATGGACCATGATTTCAGGTTGGCACTTCTCCACGAATTGTTTCTGCTCTGTCAGCCCAATACATACACCCATGTTCATCTGGAAGGAATGAAGGCCAAATTTTCACAGGCTATCATCATAGATAGCTAAAGATTATTAGTGAAATCCTGACCTCAGTTATTCCCTTGTAACACCACTGACTTCAGGGGAGGATTTATAAGTCAGAAGGGGGTTAGAATTTGTGGGAATCCAAGGTCAGCTCAGTCACAGGTATCCTCCTTTCTCCACTGACAACATATGAGTCACTCTGCTCCTAATCTGAGCCCTTCACTTAGGCCCTGACCACAGCAAGGCAGATCTTGGTCTGCAGACTCTGATGGTTCAAGTGACCTCTGAACCRAAACATCTGTACTGCTATACTCACTCTTGGAGATGGCTACGTGTTTGAATCAGGTCCCAGTCCCTAATTAGGGCCATGCTGCAGCTTATTATTATTGTAATTATTACTCACCCTATTTTTGTCAGAAGCTTTCTTCTGGGCTCTAAGAGATCTGGTAACCGAGCTAAAGCTGAAGAAAATTAACATTGTGGCCTGAAAGCCACAAACACTTAAAATGCAGTGTGTTTTAAGAACAGAGGTATCTTCAATTCTGATAAAAGGATGGAGGAGCAGGAGCCATGTTTCTGTGACCACCTCACACAACACAGAATTAGGGTCTAATGTAAACCAACACCCACAGCAGACAACACCTATGACACTTACCCAGGGAGAGCACCCCTCTGGTTAAGTCAACCAACTAAACTATCTTGATTGGCTTCAGGATGCTTACAAGACCATTTTCAAAATGTCACAGCTTCAGAAACCATGACCTCCGGGTTTTTTTTTTTTCCTAACACACTAGCAGAAGACCGAGGCCCTCAACAAGCCCTATGTTTATATCCATTTATCAGCTCAAAGTCCAGCAGGTTAGACTGTTGCCCTGTCTAAAAGCATGTGGTTAGAATAATTTAAAAGCGAAAAGTCTTTCCTCTTCTTCCCCCACCCTTACTTCTTCTGAATAAATTTAAAGAAAGAGAAACAACTGACAGCTGGAGGGAATTTACTCAACCTTTCAGGAAGAAAATTGCCGTCAAGCAAAGAAAAAGCATGACATTTTTCAGCCCATTAGGTGAGGGTTTATGGAAGTTACAAGGATGTGAATATATGGGTTAACACTTTAAACTGTTTTGCAACCTTAGGAATAATGGGCATGTATAATAACTCTTAGCCCAGATGCCTGTTATAATATTTTGCATGTATACAATCCTGTTCAAACACTTACTAAACTCCCTTACTTAAGCTTCACATCTCTGATCCCTTCTGAAGAAAGGACTAAAGAATTCAGCAGAGAATTATTCCCCTGTATAGAATTCCATTGAATCCCCACTATAGAACTCCATAGGAAGGTTTTAGAGAGAGGAAAAAAAAAAGAAAGAAAGAAAAAGAAAGTACAGGAAGGATTTCCTTGTCTGGCAAACTAATAGGATTTCAGAGGAGTTTCTGCAGAACCCCATTACATTCTCTCAGGCCAACAATTTACCAAGACTCAACAAGTCGTGGGTAAATGTCACAGTATTCTTTCCAGACCAGTGAGACACTGGGTCTAGAAACACACAAGGAAATAAGAGCAACATCCAAGTCTTCGAAATCATATTAGTAGCATATTCAGGATATGTGCATTCATATTGAGGAAAGACATGCCTTGCGGCTTGACCTCTGGTTTGAGTAGCATCATTTTCTCCCTTCTGTCTTAAAACCAAGTTCCCCATCTGCTAAAATACCAGGGCAGAAACAGAATGATTCATTGTATGCATATATATCTCTCAGTTATAAAGGTTAAGGCTAACAAAAATTTCAAAGTAACATAAAACCTCAGGCTTCCGATCTTTAACCCATCTCTAATTTTGAGGTATTTAAGTGAGTACTGGATTACCCCATGCTTGCCTACTGCACATTTTTCTGAACAGTTTTGTCGAGCATTATTACAGGAGATGCCGTACCAGCAGAGAGGAAACCTTGCTCTCACCCACCGCCACAGTCATGCTCAGCTGTACAGGACTGTACAACAATTTTTACAGTCCCTGCTTGCCGAGGAAACAGGAACTCACTAGTTCAGAGAAAGTCAAAAGCTAAGTAAGAGTCGCTCCCGCACAGGGAGCGGCATTTAGACATAACCACAGCACCCCACTCTGCCAGGCCCTTGTATCCCAATACACCCCGGAGCGGAGCTTTCGGGCTGTGGTCACTGCTCTTAGGCGAGAGTGAAGCTGACCCTGGGAGCTGCGAGCAACAACCAGACTGAATATTCCGAGGACGTCCCCTGCATTTTCCTGTTCTGTCACCTGTGCTTCCGCTCCACCATCATCACAGACTGGCAACAGCACGTTTATTTGGTGGCCAGACAGCCTGGAGAAGATCTCGGAGATACAGAGATCTGAAACCTTGCAAAGTTCCCTGGTTAAACTACAGCTGTAAAGATCTAAATCAAGTCTCTCTGGGGTGTTTGAGGGCCAGAGTTTTGATTTGGCCTTTTGGAGGTGGATCTGACTAATCTGAGGACTTCTAGGCATCTTAAATCTTATAAAAGACAAGAAGAGCCTAAATGAATCATATCAGAAGATTGTTTTTCATATCGACTGTCCCACACCTTAGAGTAAAAGCAAATTGTGTTTGGACAAACTGTGCTATCAAGTAAATCCAACTCCAAAAGGGAAAAATAGCCCATAACTCTCTTCCCTCTCAAGAGCTGATAAACAAAAATTACCATCCCAAYATCCCCCAACTCGAGCAGACATGCTGCATTATTCTCTGACTGCTTTTATTCAATTTAAGTAATGATTTTGCCTTCTTCTTTTGCCCCACCTCTACATCCCCCTCATCTTGCTCTATCCACAAMCAATTAAATGTGAATGCAGAATCCAGATGCCTATTGGGGGACTTGCTGGTTCACAGCATCCAGTAGCTGTCCAAGCAGGTCCGAATACGCAACAAACTTCTGAAGCCATGTTAAGTGAAACCTTCGTGTTGGGAAGAGGGAGAAACCAGCTCCAAGGCTCTGAGTGCATCTTAGAAGCAACTGTGCTAATAATGTGCCTTCACAACCTTATTTCATGTCYGCATTAAAAAGCAGAGCAGGCCCAACCTGGAAAGTTTGGAATTATTTCCAGATCTAACAGTCCCCCTGGGTTAAAAGCTAGAGTGGAGGGGTTTTAAAGCCCATCTTTAATCAAGATGACAATTTCCTAAAAGGATGAGTCATTTTATTTCCTCWACATTAATAATGGGGAAGGAAACTTTTTTACCTTCAAGCTGGAAAAAGCAAAAGTAATGAGAAAAAAACCTTTAATAGCAGCAAAACCAGTCCCAGCAGAAACCACAAGCCCTGCAACAAAACACTGAGAACCTTCTCCACTGAACATCTCCACAAAATATCACCTTTCTCACTAGACTCTGGACTAACTCAAAACTTTGGAAAGCTGCTATCCTAAAAGTGCCCAGACTTCCCAGTAATGACTCAACCGAAGCGGGATTTTGCAGTGGGCTTCATTCAACCACCTTTTTGCACACAGACAGATTTGCTGCCCCTCTCCGGTCAAACGCATGCCTAATTGCGGCATGTGTGCGCTCAAAACTCAGAGCGTCTGCGCATTATTGCAGGCAAAAATGACGTGCCAAAATTTCAGAAGATGGTTTAAATCTTATTCAATGGGCCTAGTGCCCCATGTAGCATGGCGCACRTTTGGGCAGTTATTAAAGCTGCTCCCCGATGTCCTCACAGACCCGCAGAGCACAGATCACTCCGGAGGTGGACAGTTAACAGGGCGCGACATAGACCACCTAAGCGTACGGTTAAACAAACCGGTCATCAACTCACTGGCCGAGTGAATTCACAGCAATCGGTTGGATTCAGAACTGTTTTTACGTGGTTCATTAGACAATAGCCTTTCTTGCTACTAGTTGGGTCAAGAGTCAAAATTTCTGTGTAATTGCAAGTCTCCAAGCACAAGGCAAGAGTTTTTCAGTCCTGGAGGGTGTTGTCCAAAGGGGAAAGAAAACAGAAGGGAAAGATTATGTATGAGCAATTGAGCCCTACTGAGAGGGCAAAAAAAGTCACTGAAACTGGGATTAGCCAAATCTTGTAATGCAAAACAAGAGTCCTGTTGGTAAGCTGGCACTTACACCTAAGAGACGTGTGTGCAGGGGAAACGGAGCTCAAAGAATGGGTCAAAACGGACCAGAAGAGGAGATTAAGCAGCATCCAGAGCCAAAAAATGATGGTTGACCATTTTCAAGCATTTAACTTCTTGAGTTAATTAGGCACATGCAAGAGCAGTTATTAAAAAAGAACTGTTCCCAACTTAATCAAAGCACATTATTGGAAATGATACTGAGAAGCCTCAGTAGAGAAACCCAGTAAATATCAAGTCAAGCTAAATAGCTCAGTTATGATTATTATTAATAATAAATCATGGCCACTGTTTCTTTTGTTTGCCAACAACTAGCATAGTTTATGGCTCTGCACAAACCTAACACACCATTTTATTACATTTCAGAGAGYGCATCCTCCTAAAATGATAATGTGTTAATAATCTATGCTGGTCTTTTTGGCAGGAACCAAAGAGCTCAAACAACTTGAAATAACATCAGCAAAAAATTATTTATTCCCCATCCCTAGTTGCGGAGAAAACAGAGGTTTTCTTGGCTCAGTTACTTCTCAATAGATTTCTGGTTTCAATTAAAACTTTGAGTCTGAGAAGTTAAAAAAAAAAAAAAAAAAAAAA
>NW_028186924.1:0-27091 GCF_003343005.1 Rhea americana
CTTATCTACAGAGGCGCCATGTTACGAAACACCCAAATCAAAGGCATCCACTCATGCTCTCCCGACTCAGCGAGTCCCATCGCTTGCAAGCGCAACRCGCTGCTGCTCCATTGCTCCTCTCAGGAAGCCTCTGCGGGGTGCGTTGGGGGAAASCGCTCGGACCCCCTGCGGTTAAYGGTGCAAGAAGCACGGAGACTTGCGGCACAAGTGGCCTGGGCCCAAGGCTCGCGCAGCACCAGCCGCAACGGCCCTCGGCACCTGCCGGGGAGCCCCGTTGCCCTCGGRCGATGCTCTGCAGGGCCTCGTCTTGGGGAGCTCCAGCGCTGGCGGCTGCTCCTTGCCGGGCGGCCACGCTCGCGGGCAGCGCCTCTGTGCTCCGAGCACACGGAGCTGCTGGCTCGGGACGCAGGCGCCTGCCCGCGGCGAGGCGGCCGGCAAGGAGCTGAGCAAGCAGGGCCCTGCGCTTCCGCGTGCCCCGCGAACGAGGGAGACGCCGGAGGTGGTTGAGGCCAGGAAGCAGGAAGGGGAGCAAAGCCTTGTCGAGGCAGCGCATTCCCGGGCGAGGGGGAGCTGACTCAGGGAGGGCCGAGGAGCTGGCGAGCCAGGTCAGCTGTGCAGCAAGCGCCGCCCGGGCGGGCGGGCGTCGTGCCCGTGCGCTCGCAGGGGCCCCATAAAAGCTCTGCCTCTGCCAGGCTCTCCAGCCACTTCCATCAACGCCTCCTCCTTGGGCAGCACGGTAAGCGTGCAGGCACTTTGCCTCCCGTCCCCAGGCTCCCTCCGGCTCGCCGGCCCCCTCCCAAACAGGCACTTCCTACTCTCTTGCCCTCTCTGCCCTCTTGCAGATCCCCGTCCGGCCCAGCAACATGGCCTGCTACGACCTGTGCCCCACCACCACCAGCATCGCCTGCCCGCAGCCCCTCGCCGACAGCTGCAAYGAGCTGTGCGCGCGGCAGTGCCCCGACTCGACGGCCCTCATCCAGCCGCCCCCCGTGGTGGTCACCTTCCCCGGACCCATCCTCAGCTCCTTCCCCCAGCAGTCCGTCGTSGRCTCGTCCGGAGCACCCGCCTTYGGYGGCTCCCTGGGGCTGCGCGGCCTCTACGGCGCCGGGGCCACGCTCGCCTCGGGAGGCCTCTGCACCTTTGGGCGACCCTACGCRGYGCCCTCCTGCAGCCCTTGCCCTTTGCCGCGCTGCAGCAGGAAGCAGTGGGCAACCTGCGGGCCTTGCTAGTCCTGGCCACCAAGCTCAGTACATCCAGGTGTTTTGKAGAATCTTGAAGTATTCTGCTGATCCCTTCTGTTATTTGCATTAATACGTTTTTAGGCTAATTTCTCATTTCCTGATCAGAATCTTTTCCTTTTTTTGCCTCATCTTCCATAGTTTTTTCCCCACAACAGCTATTTTGGTACCTCTTTCATTTGTGATATTTTCAGTGTTCATTATTTGTACAGTTATGCTTTCTTGTATTTGGCCAGGTCCTGGTGTATGATCTTGTGTTTGTGTCAGTGTATTTATAAGTTGATCTTTATAACTGCAAGAGGAGAAGCTGATCATCATGTTGTCATGTCTTGCTGCTCATCTTCCTTCTGCTTGTATTCTTTATACYCTGTTCACTTTATTCCACTTATTCTTGCAAAAATGTGTTCTGCATCAGATTTTCAGMTTTTCATAGTTCTTGTATATTACAGACAGGTGGTTTGACAACGAGATGTTTAGCTGTTCACAAACCATAAGAGGTTCTCCTGTACTGTCACAGTCAATATTCACCGTAACCTTTCAAATGAGATGGTACATTCCATCTTGCTGGGTGTTTTTCRCTATCGATCATTTTGAATAGGACTTACCATTCATGGCCAAGTGAAGAGAGAGACAAATGAAAAGCAAATTGAAGAYTGAAAATAATCACTTTCCATCCTGTAAATATTATCTTGATTTTAACATTGCTGTTTACTGTATCTAGTTCTTTTGCTTCATGTTCTTTTCAGTTTATCTTCACTGTCATATGGTAACCTCTTAAATACATAATAAATTTCTTCTGTTTGTTTGCTGTTACTACTGTGGTATCTTGCATAAAAAGGCATTCTGAGTTCTTCCTTTGGCATACATCCWTTTTTTAAGAGCTAATTTAAGACACTTAAATCTCCAAACTGTCTCATTTAAAACACAGGAATGAAGACAAATTTTGACAATGTCACTTTTTTCAGCAATATGAACAGAAAGCATTCATCATATTCACCAATTTCCTGTCAGACATATTAGTAAACACACTGGGAAGGAGCAGATGAACCTGGATGACACAAAATAAAATCTAGGTCAGGGACAGAGCTCACCAGACCCAAAGGCTATGGAGCACTATCTGATTTGGAGAATGATATGACTGACACTGGCTCCTTCTATAGACTGATGCTATTACTCACCTTTGGGACAGGCACATCACATTATAATAACAAAATAATCTACATGTATAAATCATTAGTCAGTATTTCTGAAGTGCTTTGATATCCTTTGTTCCTGAGRAGCCTCAGAAAATCTGCACTAAGCACTTTTTTTCCCATGGGAACCCCCAAAAGACATGTAGCTTAGAGAGCATTTAAATAACAACGTTATTAAATGTAAAGTAATGTTACCGAGTGGAAGTGGATGCCTTTCATGTGGAAAGGGTTTATTGCCCTGAGACARAGTAATGAGCAATGACTTGCTGACTTCCTAGTAAAATGTAAATCTGGGTGAGGAAGTCACCCCTAAGATTGGAGACAGGGATGGCAGTAGTTCAGTTTTGATGCCTGGAGAGAGGTTTTTGTCCTCCCCTGCAGTAAATGCTGGGCAGTTTTTGTTGGGGAAATATGCATTTTAGCCAGTTTTTGTTTCCATTTACCTCCCCTGCCACAACTCCTCACAAACTGCGATATACATAAGAAAACTCAGGAAATCTAAATGCAGTTCTTCTATTGCCTTAAGAAAAAAGGAAAATATCAGGGTGAAGCTATATCACAACAACAAATACTGAGCTTGGGTATTGCATGAATTAAGCCCAAATATTTTGGGTCCTTATCAGAGATGACAATGAGAAGGATCTGTAAAGTACCTTGGACACAGTTAAAAACCTATTCAGACCCAACAGGAGATCTGCTGAATTAACATGTTAGTGTGAATAAAACATATAGAGTGTCCTCTGAAAAAGCACAGAAGATAGATAAATAATCAAAGATATATGTAGAGGTTTTCTGGAAAGTATAGTTTGAAATGCAGAGGTTTATTTTCACCTTTTATACAGCATAAATGACCTCACACTAATACAGGATTTGATGAAGAATCTTGAAGGGGATTTTTTTTGGGGGGAGGGGGATGGAAGAAAAGAAGAGTTGCCTTCATGTTGATCCATGACGGTCATGACTTCCAATGGTACAAATCATGACCTAGTTAAAGGAATGGCACGCACCACCTTGACTCCTGTTCATTAAAGTGATGCTATTGTGTAACACAGAAGCATCTAAATCATTCACACTTTTTCATGCATTAACACAGCATCCAACATTAACTGGGCTGAACATCAACTAATGAATGTTTATGAAATGATTGCAAAGTAGTCTTTCTTGAGAAGCTTCAGAATACCCTTGATCAAGGTTTAGTGCCCAAAACATCTCTGAGCATATGAATAAACCAATGACTTTCTATTCCAAGTGATTTCTACTCTTACCAACTTGCTGAGAAGGCAATTTTGAACTAATGCTTTGGTCAAGAGGAAGAAGGAGCAGGCAGAGTTGCACCTTCAGTTCTGTCAATAAGAAAAATTGTTTTGTGGTTCAGTCCAGTTATCAGAGGAGCATTATCTGAACAGCTATTGCAAATTTTTCTGCTTTCATGAATTGACAAGGTCTCAGACTATGGTTAAGTAAAATRATGCATTGATCTGGTAGAGAATTTCTTCTGTGGGATTGAGTTCCCACATATACAGACAGATTAAAAGACAACTCCTCTCAATGAAAAACTGTCAGTAAATGGCTCTGTGCATTGTATGATCTCGAGTGAACGTCACGAGTACTTGAAATCCAGCTGAGCTCATTCTAGTTACTTGATTTAGGAATATGAATGACATAAATTCCTGGGTACTCCTAGGATAAGCTTCACTTCTCTCCAATTTACGTGGTGGATTTAAGGGCCATAAAGGAAAAATGTGCATGTCAACCAGAGAGGAGTCTTACAAAATCTTTGAGCAGCCATGGATATGACAGCTTATTAAAGGAAGGGCTAACATGTAGAGTTAGCTTAATGTGTGTGGAAATTCCAGTGAGATCACTATAATGATCCCAGAAATTAAACTACCTCATTAAGACCTAAGATTAAAGAAATCATGATGGTGTAACACGGACACCACACTATGTGAGAATTTGAATAAAATCGTAACCACAGTGAACACAACAATATCATCACTGAAAGCTGTTAAACAATTTCATTTAGGCAGTCAAATGCAACCTCCAGCAAGAAGTGAGTTTCAGTTCCTGCAGGCATTCTGAGAAATTACTTATAAACACCAGCCACTGAGGTCTTCCAGACACTTCTGGTTTATCCATATTGCTGAGTTTAATGAGTATGATTTCTTCACTTCTCTCTATTTACTTAATTGTAACTTATAGTGTAGTATAGGTAGAAGATTCTTACAGGTATATTCAGATTCTGGGCAGCATTAGATGGTTTCACTCTGTAACCAGTCTCTTTTTCAAAGTGCAAGCAATGAAGAATGCAGGATTTGGGGGATCAGTACTCATTTCTCAGAAACTGGGTATTCCAGACCAGTTAAAAGTGTAAAAATCACAGATGACAGTACTTTATCTCAGATAGTTATTTTAATATTTTATAAAGACTAGGATAGATCTAATAGATAGCCACCTTTTCAGATGTGTTCAGTGACACCCTGAGGGACATAAGGAGAATTTGGAGAGCTCTACCCACTTTGGGGAATTCTGTGGTAGATAATGTTGCTTGTAATGTTCTTTAAGTGACTGCAGACAATATCAGAGATATCCACTGTAGGCCAGAAGAGAGACTAGTCTGTGGGTATAGCGATTCCTGGGGTGGTCTTTATACAGTCAGAGATTTCAAATCCAATCAGCAGAGCTTCACTCTGATCAAGCTTAATCTGTTCCGTCATTATCCAAGCATTTAGATATCGGTGCATTCTTTTAGATGGGGGGCTGTCTTGAAAATGTTGATTTTTTTCTTTCTTAGAAAGTATTACTGGTTCATGAGCTTCAGCATCAATACCATTGAAGATCATATAGTTTGAATACAGCATGCAAACTGCTTATGGCATTGTTAATAATCACAGAATGGGTAAGGTTGGAAGGGACCTCTGAGAGATGATCTAGTCCAATGCCCCTGCTCAAGCAGGGTCACCTGGAGCATGTTAAACAGGGTTGCATCCAGGTGGGCCTTGAATATCTCCAGAGAAGGAGACACCACAACTTCTCTGGGCAACCTAGTCCAGTGCTCCATCATTCTCACAGGGAAGAAATTCCTCCTCATACTCAGGCAGAACTTCCTGTGCTTCAGTTTCTGCCCATTGCCTCTTGTCCTGTCACACGGGACAACTGAAAAAAGTTTGTCCCCGTCCCCTTGACACCCTCCCTTCAGGTACCTGTACACATTGATAAGGTCCCCCCTCAGTCTGCTCTTCCCCRGGCTGAAGAGGCCCAGSTCTYGCAGCCRTTCCTCAKRGGGCAGATCCTCCAGCCCCCTGATCATCCTCGTAGCCCTACGCTGGACTCGCTCCAGTAGCTCCATGTCTCTCTTGTGCTGGGGAGCCCAGAACTGGGCAGAGTACTCGAGATGACGCCTTGGGCTACCAAGGCTGAGCAGAGGGGCAGGGTCACCTCCCTCGACCTGCTGGCAGCAGTCTTCCCAATGCCCCCTTTAACTTTCCTGCGTCGCTGGCTCATAGTCAACTTGTTGTCCACCAAAACAGGGCTTGTCCGGGATTTGAACCCGGGACCTCTCGCACCCTAAGCGAGAATCATACCCCTAGACCAACAAGCCCTGGTGTCTTAGGCAATTAGTTGTTGTCTGCAGTGGATATATGGCTACGTTAACACATCTGCTTGTGCTATTTTCCTCTAACTTTCTTTCTCACAAAAGTTCTGCTGCGCTAAACAACCAAATTTCTTTTTCTTCCCTCTATTATATTGTCTTTGTTAACAGTATTATGGGATAGGATGCTCAGCTCTGAGCATCAGGTTTCCATCTCCCTTGTGGGTGGACATAAGCCTTGCACAAACCCCACTCCCACCTCCAGTGGGGCTTTTCTCCGTTCCCTTGGCTGCTGTTGTCTTACAGTAACTAAAAATTACAGGAACAAAAAATTTAAATGGCACACCTAAAACCTCCTTGAAAGGCTGAACTGAAGTTCAATTTGTCTCACAGTACTTGGGCTCCTGAGAAATTCCAGGCACTTCTATACTGATTTTTGCTCAGWGAGGAGGCTGAAGGACAAATGAAAACCACAGAGGCTCTTATGCAACACTACAGAGTTTTAATGTGAAAGAGGGCTGGAGCAGGCATTTGCAGAAAGTAAAGCCAAGGCAGAAMGTGCACGATGCTGAGTGTAACACAGCCCCGCTCAGGGCCCGAGACACGGTCGGTGTGCGCAGAGAGGAGGGGGATGCTGAGGCTGAGCCATGCAGACAGGGCTCGGGGGGGCCAAGGAGAGCAGCCTCYGCCTGCCCCCACACCGAGCTGGGTGGCAGGGGCTGCCAGCCCCCAGGGCTCTTGCTCCATGTTGTCGTGCCGTGGTCCTTGCTTCTGGGCTGTTCCTGCCTCYGGGCATCATCCCGGCGGCTTTAGAAAGACCCGCAGCTCCCACGACGRGACCTGCCCCAGCTTTGGGAGCAGGGACGGTAATAGCCCGTGCCGCAGGAGGAGAGGCCAGAGCCATATGACCTCCTGCCACTGCCAAAGCCCAGGGAGCCGTACTGGCCCCCAAAGCCCAAGCAGCCTCCGTAACCCTGGGAGCGCCCATAGCCCCAGGAGCCCCCATAGCCTGGGAAGCCTCCGTAGCCCCAGGAGCTCCCACAGCCCTGCGTTCCCCTATAACCCTGGGAACTGCCATAACCGAGTGAGCTTCCAGAGCCCAGAGACCTCCCGTAACCCCAGGAGCCTCCCAAGCCCAGGGAGCTTCCATAGCCCAGGGAGCCTCCTGAGCCCAGGGAGCTCCCTGAGCTCACGGTGCCCCCAAAGCCCCGGGAGCCCCAAGAGCCCCCCAGTCTCAGGGAGCTTCCATAACCCAGGGATCCCCCATAACCCAGGGAGCTCCCCGAGCCAAAGGAGCCCCCGTAGCCCAGGGAGYCCCCYGAGCCAAAGGAGCTGAAGGGGCTCCCRATCCCAGCTGGGCCCYGGGATCCCACAACGCTGTCCTGAGGGAAAGAGCTGAACACGGGGCCCGGCACTGTCACCACAGCCGGTGGTGGGAAGATCACTGCTCTGGAGTCGGGGCACTGCTGCACGCACGGCTCGTTGTAGCTCTCGGCAATTGGCTGAGGGCRGGTCACCGCGCAGGGTCCGCAGGACTCGGCATAGGAAGACATCCTTCTTGTGACGGCAATGAGCCTGCAACACTCTGCAGGAAACAGATTTGGTGTAAATAGGCATCGCCACTGGGTTGGGACAAGATGAACTGAGCTTTTTAATCAGTCGCTGAGTTTCTAACTGACTGGCTGAAGCGTCAGGAGCTAACAGGAGAATCAGAAGGAGCAAAACATTTCTGCATTCTGCTCTGAAAACCATCATGTCTTGCCTCCCTTGTCTCATTCAAGCTGCTACCTTGCATTGTCCTGAGCTCTTTTTGCCTCTTAATTCTCACTGTTTGCTATATGTTCTATAATTCAAAGCATGACATTGCTTGGCAAGGGTGCTTGGGAAATGCTGAAAGTGAAATTTGTGGTTCAGATTAAGAGCAACATCTCTGCACTKGTTGCCTGCACTGGTATGCATGAATGTACTATGATCCTCTTTTTCAAAAATTTGYTCTGAAATTGCAAATTTAGTATTGGAGAAATTACAGAGTGACAGACTGGACTAGCTAGTGACCTGTCTCTTTAGCACTTTATATAAAGATGCACTCTCAGAAATTCAAACAACAGTATAAGAACCAAGGAAAAGAACTCTTACTATAAGAAAAAGCAGCTCAATCATTCTGTATCTTAATTCAGATTTATAAGACACTTGCACCCTAAATATTTATATATTTTTGAGCTCTACTTTCTATCCTAATCCAGTGATTCCTGATGCTGCATCTGGACAACCTGTTTTCAGAAGGAAACAAAGAATCATCTCTATGATAAGCACATTGTTAAAATAAATGCTAATGGTAATAGAAAGACATAGTATCYTTCCAGAATGAGCCACACTTACCTTCTTCACTGAGATGAAGGCAAGAGAAGAGGATAGAAGYGCTCTGGGTGTCGAAGGCTTTTATATGTTTCTCTGGCCACTGTCTTTATATTGCCCTTTGTACCTCTGATCCTAATTTGCTACAAAACAAATGTGATATTGAGAGCTTTAATGTTGCCACCTCAGCATTGTCCCTCCCAAGTGTTAATATGGGTGTGATACAACRTGTACAACAATCATTGCCATTTCAGGGGATTTCAGGGAAGCTGCAGCCAACCTGCATGGCATTCATCCCACTTCAGTGCCTCCATGGTGCAGAAGCCTTTGGGAGCCACATGCACTAACTAGGTGAAGGTCACCCAATGTGAACTAGATTTTGGCTCCAAGGGGACCCAAAGCTGTCCTTGTACTTTATTATGGATCTATAAATTTTGTTATATGGCAGGGATGACATGTTATAGCTTGACTTCTGATGGGACCTCAGTATCGCTAGTAATGGCAAGAAAGCAGTAAGATCTGGTAAAGCTTTTAGTCGTGTTCTGAAGTTTTCATTTCATCCATAATTAATCCAKTTAGAGAAAGCTATGTCTGACTTAACACACTTGTCAAATGATACAGGGAAAGCTAAGAAATCGATAAAAAWCTTTATTGATCTTATTAGAACTTATTAGAAATACCAAAAGGACATTGCATCAATCCAAATTCAAAATGCTTTAAATAGAAAAACTCAGAGTTCTCCGAGAGATACTTCCCATCACCATGAGAAATATTAACAATCCAAAGGAGACTGCATCCCGATATCCTTCCCCCAGCTCTTCTGAGATAATTCAGGTGATACTAGATTAATAGAGGAACAGTTCAGCATGGTGGCTTCAGAGAAAGGGAAAAGCTTTGACTGATTTATTGGAGGTCCTTGCCTAAAGGTAATATCAAGCATTTCAAAAAATTACATCTGGATTCCCAACTTATGGATGCTCAGACAGAAAAGCATTAAAGAAAAATCTTGTCTTTAATTTCTCCAGAAGTACTGACCACTTAAGAAAAAGTGGGAAATAAATAAAACAGTATTAAAAGACATATACATTTAATGGGATGATTCTGCAGCATTATTCAGTTGCTTGCAAATCTGTTGTTTGATAGTTTAATGATATTGCAAAAGAGAGACTTGAAATTATCTCTAAATTGTAAGAGAACTGTGCTTTTGAAGTGTCATCAAGATTTGCTGATAATAATGAGAGGCACCTGGAAGATAATGACTTTAAGCTGCTTCACAAATACTCATTAATCCTTAATGCTTGCAGTGTCTGCTATTATCATATTAAATAGAGATTACAAAATAGAATTATTTAAAAATATGCCAACCAATGTCATACCTTTTGTTTCCCTAATCAGACTGTGATTTACTATTTTGGCATTTGCAATGATATGATCTTCATTCATGAGGTCAAGTTCTTTATTTTTTTATATAGTAATATGTCTGGGGAGATTGTATGATGGATCTTCAACTGATATGAACTGACAGAGTTTCTTGGACTTCAGCCACCCAGTGACAACTACCAGAAGCTTGAGACTGGCTCTTATTTAAAAATTATTTTTACTTCAGACGACTCCTAGGAAATTGAGTTCAGTTTACATAGCAAAACTTCACTGATGCTAAAGATGATATCTATGGTTTATTTTTTTATCCAGTGAGCACAGTAGCCATATAACAGTCAAGTTTTATTTTCTTAAAACTTAAAGTATAATTAAATAGTGAGTGGACCTAATGCTGGTGCTGCACTGATGATAGAACATAAGCCCAAAAGATCCCATCATTCACCAGACTGAGGACCATAAGCTGGTATTGATAATTGTATCACACCTATTTTTAAAGCTGGGGAGTGGCAGTGCAAAGCAAGCAAAATTGAATCTCTCAATATTGAGGTTGTTTTTTACTATGCACCTGAGGCATAAAGGATGTTTCACATCCTGCAAGCAGTTTGAGAATGATATAAAAGCTCTCCACTCTAAGCCTCTCCATTCACATCTCATAGCTTATTCCTTGTGGTCAATAAGGTAGGTCTGATTTGACTCAATTACTATCTTTCTCCAAGGTGGCTTTTTGTTTATTTGTTTGTTTGGGGATTTGTGGTTTTTTTTTTTTTTTTTTTTTTTTTNTTTTTTTTTGATGATTATTAAATTGTACATCATGTTATAGAATGGTAGAATCTATTTCTTAAGTTATTGAACTGTGGGTTTTGGAAGATGTTCTTTCTAGGGCAAAAGTAGATATTTCTCTTGTTATCTTCAATAATAATTTCACAGTCACTGAAGTGGGAACTCAGGGGCTAAATATATTAAGAGACTTAAATAGCAGTATGGCAGTATGATAGCATTTGCCTTATTTTTTGAAGCAGGTACTACAGGAGAAGTAATATTAAGTTGTAAAAATAATTGGCTATATTTGACACTTCTATTCTTACTTGCTGCAAACACACTAGAAAATGTCAGTTTGTCTGAGCTAGTCTTGATAAACTAGATTCATCATGCTCTGACCTGCAGCAGTGACATAAAGCAAGGGATTCCCCTTATGTTAYATAAGGTGTCTGATTCTGTATGTGACATCCAAGTGCTCGGACAGTAAATGGAGTCTAGGGTATGATATATCTGACAAAATGTAGGCATCCAGTTTACAGTGTGATGAACTCTGGAGTATCAAAACTAACTACAAAGCAAGCACAGTTACCGAGCTCAGGTGGGAGAGACAAGGAAAAATCTGTTTCCTGCAGAGTGTTGCAGGCTCRTTGCCGTCACAAGAAGGATGTCTTCCTATGCCGAGTCCTGCGGACCCTGCGCGGTGACCCGCCCTCAGCCAATTGCCGAGAGCTACAACGAGCCGTGCGTGCAGCAGTGCCCCGACTCCRGAGCAGTGATCTTCCCACCACCGGCTGTGGTGACAGTGCCGGGCCCCGTGTTCAGCTCTTTCCCTCAGGACAGCGTTGTGGGATCCCAGGGCCCAGCTGGGATCGGGAGCCCCTTCAGCTCCTTTGGCTCRGGGGRCTCCCTGGGCTACGGGGGCTCCTTTGGCTYGGGGAGCTCCCTGGGTTATGGGGGATCCCTGGGTTATGGAAGCTCCCTGAGACTGGGGGGCTCTTGGGGCTCCCGGGGCTTTGGGGGCACCGTGAGCTCAGGGAGCTCCCTGGGCTCAGGAGGCTCCCTGGGCTATGGAAGCTCCCTGGGCTTGGGAGGCTCCTGGGGTTACGGGAGGTCTCTGGGCTCTGGAAGCTCACTCGGTTATGGCAGTTCCCAGGGTTATAGGGGAACGCAGGGCTGTGGGAGCTCCTGGGGCTACGGAGGCTTCCCAGGCTATGGGGGCTCCTGGGGCTATGGGCGCTCCCAGGGTTACGGAGGCTSCTTGGGCTTTGGGGGCCAGTACGGCTCCCTGGGCTTTGGCAGTGGCAGGAGGTCATATGGCTCTGGCCTCTCCTCCTGCGGCACGGGCTATTACCGTCCCTGCTCCCAAAGCTGGGGCAGGTCYCGTCGTGGGAGCTGCGGGTCTTTCTAAAGCCGCCGGGATGATGCCCRGAGGCAGGAACAGCCCAGAAGCAAGGACCACGGCACGACAACATGGAGCAAGAGCCCTGGGGGCTGGCAGCCCCTGCCACCCAGCTCGGTGTGGGGGCAGGCRGAGGCTGCTCTCCTTGGCCCCCCCGAGCCCTGTCTGCATGGCTCAGCCTCAGCATCCCCCTCCTCTCTGCGCACACCGACCGTGTCTCGGGCCCTGAGCGGGGCTGTGTTACACTCAGCATCGTGCACKTTCTGCCTTGGCTTTACTTTCTGCAAATGCCTGCTCCAGCCCTCTTTCACATTAAAAMTCTGTAGTGTTGCATAAGAGCCTCTGTGGTTTTCATTTGTCCTTCAGCCTCCTCACTGAGCAAAACTCAGTGTTGGGCTGCATTAATGTGTTGAGCACTCTGCCCTGTTCAATCTCTCTCTCTCTCTCTCTCTCTTTCTTTTTTTTAATGCGAAATGAAAGTTTAGTTGGGATCAATAAGGCATCAATAGCATTATGATGGTGCATGTTTGTGAAGCAATTTAAAAATCATTCTCCTCACTAAGTTTCAGAAGCTCAAGATAATTGTTATTGCTTTGAGGATTTCTGGTGACACCTCAAAAGCCCAGAGATCACCTTGTAATTTAGCATTCCATTACTATATAATTGCAACATTTCTAAACTGTCAAGTAAGTAAGGGAAGAATCATACATACTTCCCCCCCCCTTTGCTTTGTTAATTTTATGTCTTTTTTTCTTCTTCTATTTTTGCTGTTTTAAACTCTTTTGATAGAACTCTGGTTTTGTTAGAAAACTAGAGATCTGAGTGTTGGTGTGTTTGTTTTACTGAGATTTTTTTATTTATTGGGATAGTTCTAAGGAAATGGGAGGTTATGGGATGAAAAAGTTTATTGCCTATAAGAGAGTGTCAGTTCTCAAACCTCTCTTCTCCACTGTTTGTTGACCAGGATGATTATTTGATACTGTATTGAGAGGTATAGCTAAGAGAAAATGTAGCTTAACAAAGGAGGGTATGCAGTATTACTGCTTGTATGCACCTAGACTTAACTCCTCACTGCTTAGTGCAGTGTGATTTAAACAGATCTGCCTGATGCTAAACTTGCACAGTGGCAAATCCCACTCTGGGGGGGGGGGGGGTGGAAAGAGGAGGAAAGAAAAAGGGAGGGAGAGAAAAATCAGCAGAAGCTTCTTACTGGGATGCAATATAACTTTAATGAGAGTAAGAAGCAGAAAAMATGGAGCTCTAAAAAGGCCAGAAGTAGATATTTCCACTTCCAGACAAATCAAATGCTTAGCATGCAGCACRGACAATTCGTGTTATCCCTCTTTGTTCCACAAGAATTAGCTCTTTCCAGGTAATCAGTGATAGATATTAAATTCAAATTTAGAAACTAGGAAAATGCTGACTGCTCTTTTGTTCAAAGCATGTGTACACTGCCATGCACTACTCTTTATGCTGCAGAAATCTGTTTTATTCAGCAGTACTATGTGTTATTGCACAAAGGCTGCCTGAGACCCTGCAAATTTGTTTGTCAGAACCATGGACAGATGAATTGTGAGAAGGGAAAGGAAATCACCGCATCTTTGCAACATTGTAATCCAGCTGATACTCTGTAGCAGCAAGTGAAACACTTCCTGATTTGCTACAAAATGAAACAGAAAACTTTCACTTTTCGTCTGCCTGCCTGCTGTTGCTACAATGTGAATCTCAGAGAGGCTCTTGGAATAAGGGGGAAAATGATGCTTGAAGCKTGTTTTGGCCTGTTTTTGAATAAATGAGCAGCACACTGAGCCTGTCTGCTACCGTGTCTGAATGCATGAAGACAGTAAGTCTGTAAAGGCTGCAGGTGCTGAGGGGTTGCTGCTGCAGGGAGAAGTTTTAGGGCAGCTCATTAGAAGAAAACTTAATAGAGGATTGCAGCAGTTACAACACCAGAAAAAAAATCTAAATTCTTTGTAGTGAAAAATGCCATTATCTGTCCATCTGACTGTCTTAAAGGTACCTTAACCATAACAACTGGGCAATGTGTCTTTTCAGCCTCTCTGAAACTGCACAATTTTAACTCTTCAGCCGTGATAAATGTGCGGGCTGACCTCCACAAGAGAAAGCTGTTTTACTACAACTACAAATGAAGGATGGCTTCTCTGGACCTCATCTCCTTTGGTCAAGCAATAGTTCAAGTCAAGATGGCAAAAAAAAAAAAAATACTTTACAGCAGAAGGCTAGCCTGAATAAAATATGTGTTATTTATCAAACTGCAAACTTTCCATTCTCTTCTGTTGTTTTTTAAGAAACCAACTCCTTGAAATTATGAATTATTTCATGGAACCAGTGTACCACCTTTAATTCAGCTCCGCTAATGACTGTAGTCATATAACTGCATCAGCTTCTTTTCCCAGGCTTAATTACAGTTCAGCATCAATCTGTACAGCCACAGAGACAGACTCCAAGCAAGGAGTATCACARATACCTGTGAGTTGCATGGGGAGACAGGACACTGAGTCATCTGGAGCCTCAAGGCAGAACTTTTCAGACCGTTTTCTCTACAAGGAACAAGGCTTCTAATCTATAAAAAATGGTCTTTGTTAAAACACAGACAATGAAGCTAGAAGAAAGCAATGGCCCATAAAGTYCAGATTTGCTAGGCACAGCAGATAGGATACAATTTATAAAGAGACAGTGGAAAAGGGTTAGAATTTTAAATCTTTTAATATCTTTCTCCCAGAGCTGCTTTCAAGTCCAGCAAATATCAGCAGCCAGCTTGGTTGCAAAAATGCCACGTAGCCTTGTCTTCGTCATCTCTGAGATTACCCAGCCAGCCTAGTTTAACAGCGCATACCGTACTTATGCAGCAAACTGAGACCAAACAAGTAGAAGTAGCACTTTAGAAAATGGGTTTTCCCCATAATTTCTGGTGTTCCTCATGCCCATCTAGATTTTCCTGCCATATCTCTGTCTTCTGCCCCATATTCTTCATAGATACTTTCATCTGTGAAGTCTACAGAAGGGTTAGGAGGRATAGAGTTCCTCTCAGCAAGCTTTTCCCCGAAATTAACCTATTCAACTTCTCTTCAAGGAGGAGCTCATCTCCCCTCTCAGATGAGTTTATTCCACCATTCTCATTCCTCATCAAAGCCATCCCTATCAAAACAAATACTTTCTCATAGAGAATCCATATAAAACAGTTAAACGGCTTGTTTTGTATTCGTGTTGCAACTGATAAAGGACCTGTAAGGTAAGCATAGGAGCARAAAACTTTCTGCTTCTACCACAGTAGGAGACATACCCACTCCAGAGGGAGATTAGCTAKTCTTAACTTTTGAAAAAATCTCTTAGGC
This sequence comes from Rhea americana, assembly GCF_003343005.1. Taxonomy (NCBI): domain Eukaryota; kingdom Metazoa; phylum Chordata; class Aves; order Rheiformes; family Rheidae; genus Rhea; species Rhea americana. The sequence continues at coordinate 15,273 of NW_028186924.1, forward strand.
TGGATGCACATGTATAGCATTGCAACAAATCAGAGCAGAATCTGAGGAAAATTGTACTTCATATCAAAAAGAAAAAAAAAATCCACAACCGGGAACTGAGATCTGTCTCCTTCTCCTTTGGTAATTGCCTTGGACATATTTGTACTGTATTTCTGCCACTGAAGACTTGCAGAAGGGCCTACTTCACTACAAGCGGGCTGGAAAGGGGAATGGGAGTAGAAAGCAATACAAGGACACTCTGAGTATGATGCAGCWCAAATTTAATGAGACTGAGAGATGGAAGGAACCAATGTAAACTATAAGGAGTATAATTCCAGGATCCAGTAAGGATAGTACGTGCTCATCCCTTCCACACTGACACTCAGCAAAATGCAATCTTCCTTCTTTTTTGTGTGAGTGGACTGTGCCAATTCAGTCACACAGAACAATTGCTAAGAATTCCATATTTTTTCTGGTCATTATAAAACACAATAAAGCATAAGCAAGCAAAACATTTGATCAGAAATATAAAGTAAAGCATAGCAGAAGTAAGACAAGCAAAGGCCTGTTTTTAAGCGATGCCAAGCTCCCACACTTCCATTAATTGCCAATGGAGCTRTGGGTGTCCAACACCATGTCCGAAAACCATGACCATGAGCTCAKTCCTGTGTCTGGGTCCTGCTTCGACATTTCTGGTCCTTTCTTCTTGCGTCTTCTGCGGAGCTTCAKCATGGCCCATAGAAGCCACTGCGGTAGGTGTTGTAGCGACGGTAGGGCCGGTAGTACCCGYTGCCCAGGCCTGAATAGCCAAAGCTCCCAAATCCTGAGGAGCTACCAGAGGAGATGGGGACTCCTCCGGCACTGAGAGCACTCCCAACAGCTGCTGATGCAGAGGATCCCACAGCGGTGTTCTGCGGGAAGGAGCTGAGGATGGGTCCGGGCAGGGTCACCACCACGGGAGAGGGCTGGATCAGCACCTGGGAGTCCTGGCACTGCCTGACGCAGGGCTCRTTGCAGCTATTAGCAAGTGGGGTTGGGCCACAGGGGATGGGAGGACACAGGTCATAGCAGGACATGTCTGTSGGATGGAGGTAAATCTGAAACRCAGAGAAGGAAACAAGTGCAATGCAGGAWTTATATTTATACTCTATACAGCTGAAATATTATGATACAGGGAGTATATAGTAAACAAAGAGCAGATTGMATGGGAAGGAAGGTATTTTATCTCCAGATCCAGGGCTGAGCTTGCATTTTCTTCCAGTCCAGTGACTGCCAGGGAGGGTAAAGCTGGTGGGGCTTGGTCAGTAACTTACCATGAAGCCTACATGGTTAGTAAACTCAACTAGGAAATGGAGTATATGCTGGTGTTGAAAACCTCTTCTTTCACATTGCAGAGTGCCCTAACCACATGGCTGTAATGCTACTTGGAAAGGGCACTTTCAGCTCTGCCCCTTGCAGTTGTGGCGGTRCATAGGAAAACTATCAGAGCTCCATCTCCTAGAGAAATGAAGACGGACTCTGTAGCCTTCAGAGGAGAGTGCTCTGCTGGAATGGGTAAGACGTGATTTGTTAYTCCTGAACTAAGGCTTGCCTGTTCACTCAACAGTGAATGGTGATGAACATCCTGCCCAGCGTTAATGTAGCCTTTCCCRTTTCCTTCCTACTGGTTCCTCTAATGTAAGTTCTGTCTTGGTCCCTTCTCTCAGTTTTAGAATATGAAAAATAAAAGCCAAAGCTCTCAAAATTTCTTTGATAAGAAATGGAAGAGCAGGTAGCTGAGTTCAGGGACACTTCTATTTCTTGTGACTTGCTGTTAGTACTAAAATTATTGGCAGATCTCAGAAGCTGCAGTGGAAATCTGTCCACATATGCTTGGAGCATGGGAAAGTAAGTGATTAAAGCTCACTCCTTACCTGAATGTGAACYATGAATCGAGTTTCAAAAAGACAAGCATGGACTGAAGATTGCTTTTTATTTGGGCATCTGACAACCCAGGAATGCAAGAACTAAGCGCTGAAGTGGCCAGCATATCAGGACCCTTGTTCTTCTGAACTTCTAGCCTTAGAGGAATTTTCCACAGACCAACAGACCACTCTGGGCAGACTCAAAACCTCACTGCAGATTTCTTATGTTCAGCTCTAAGACCTGCTAAACTGTTTGGGTCCCAAAGCTGAATAAAAGAACCTATCTGGGTAGCCTGCCTCTGATCCCTCCACTCAGCAATTTTTATAATTTCCCATCAACAGAAAACTTTCCCTTTTGTGTAAAAATTCTTCCCAGTTACCTTCCTCCAAGTAAAAAGTTGAATGTACTGCAATACGTTAGCGAAAAAGCTATAAAATTAGAAATTATCAAGGTAATGATTTGCCATGTAGAAAGAGAGCAGATGAATACAGACTTACCCTATTCACGAGCCTGGACAGGAATGCAAGAGAAACGGATGGCAGAGCCTTGAGTTGCTCAGGTTTTTATACTACATCCCATGCTGCCCAGCAACTTGGGATATCCTTTGTGCATGAATTTATTTATGAGCCAATTCTGATTACATGTAATTTTGCCTCAATATTTGTATTTATTAATGTTTTACTTCCTTATCTTGTGGCATGTATCTGACCACAGTTTCTTTCATCTTGAAATATTCTGGGCAAAGTTAATTTCTGGTAACATTAGGATGATTAATTCAGAAAAATTTATTCTGCCTTCAAAACACTTTTTGGTCTGTCTGGTGTCATTAAAAGTGATAAAGCAGAATTTACATAATGCAGTTCCTTGTACAAGCCCTCCTCCCCAAGGTAAATACTGTTGCAAATCATATAGAATTTCAGCTTTTAATGAGCTGGGAGTCAACCCACAAGCACTTGTAGTTTGAGGATGCAAGCCCTTAGGGAAGTGGAGAGACATGGAGTTTTTCAGAAAATGGCCAGGAACATATGCACAATTTAAATCAAACTCAGGTCACAACAAAGGAGGCAATGAACAACATAGAGATGGGAGAAAATGAAGAGTTGAAAGGCTGTGTGCAAAGGCTCTGATATAACTAGAAAATATTTAAGACTGCTATTTTGACGTGGAASAGAAAACCAGAGTCTAAGTCCAGTCCGATGAGATAATATCGAACTACTACACTTCTAAGGAAGTTTCTGAGACACAAATCTTATGAATGTATTTGCTGGCTGGCTCTAATTCTGAGCCTGGTTTCTTAGRAGTTCTTCATCTGAGGAATCCACAGACCCACCTTTATTCCTATCTCAGCTCTCAACACATTAGCAACTGATTTTAGATTTAACTTAAATATGCACAAATAAGTTACCTTGCTTGAGACATTTGCTGTCAAGGAAAAGTCCTGCAAAAGATAAAGCTTGGTAAAATTCAGCTGTGGAGGCATCAGAAGTCATACAGAAGAATTTTTCATTTCCTGTTACAGTATTCATTTCTCCTGTTGCCTCTGCAGTGTCAGGTACAAGATGAGTTACGGGCCAATGGTAGCCTAGATGGAGAAGTGCTGAATGTATACAAAATATCAGTAGTTTCTTCACTTGGTATCAGCTCTTCTGTCACTTTGCACTGTTTTCTGGATGGTGCAAGCTATATAACTTCAATTTCTTCTCCAAGGAGGACTTGTAGAATAAATAGTAAAGAAGTAAAAGGCATACATAAAATGTCCTTGGCACAAAGATCAGTACTCAGGTCTCTTCTCTCCTAGCACTTTAACTACTGAGACATGTAAATCATCTCTAAATTACAGATTTCTTTGTGAAGATCCCCTGGGAACAGAAACTTGTTTGGCTTGATCATAGGCGCCTCACGATCTGACAACTTCAAAGTTTATCACAAACTTTTATTAAAGCTTAAAGCATGCAAAATATCAAATTATGTAGAAATTTAAGATATGTAACAGATTTGAATTCTCATATCAATACGTAATAATATACTATTAATATCAATACATAATAATATACTATTAATGTTTGGAGGTRAAGGTCAATCATTGTTCTAAATTAATGTCATTGTTCTTGGCTGCAGGAAATAGGATTATTTAATTTTTAATTAAAATGTAGCTCGAAAGTTTGTTTTAAGCCATCTTATATTTCAAGGAGCTTCTCAGAGAAATTACTCTATCCTTTCCTGGTGTCACCAACCTTTCCATTCCACAGTACTTCTTAATATACTAAAGGATTAAAAGAATTTTTCAAAAATAATTTCCTCTGTAGCAGCTTGTATCTTGTGTAACAGCATCCCCAGATTACTTTTGTGAAGACTTTTTCATTCTTCTTTCTTCCAAGTTCTGCCTGGAAAAAAAAATAAAATAAAATAAAAAACTTTTTAAATCAGACTAAATGATTTAAAAAAACAATATTTCCAAAGAGAATATATCCTCTCTTGAAAATAATTACTATAATTATTGCTCTAACTCCAACTACTTTATTGTATACTCAGAACAACTTCATGGCCTGATCTTTCTTTAAGATGAAATCAAGAGAGTGAATCAAAAGTACACAGCTGTTTTTATACAATCAGGGACAGACTTGTGTATTCAGATTATAATTAAAGTCTTTGCATGGTATGAGAACACCCTCCTGAGACGCACATAAGTGACAAAAAGGCCGGGAGGGAATAAATAAATAAATAAATAAAATTAAAGAAAAGAAAAAGAAAAGAAAAGAAAAGAAAGAAACTTAATTATATTGAGACTGGAATCTTACTCATGCTGAGCCCAGTGCAATAGGACTAGATGTAAAAGTGACCCAAAAATCTCTATATGGAGAAACAGCAACATGTAAAATGAAAGTTTTCTTGTGGAGAAAAATGCCACCTGCAATAACATTTGAATTGTAATTAATTATGTTGTTCAAAATAAATGGATGCCTTAGAAGCTTTGAGCAGTTAAAGCTGTAAAATTCCTTATAACACAGAGCCTTTCCATGCAGTTCCCCTCTCACACCTTCCACAGGAACCTTGATAGTTCTTGCTTTAAACTCTTAACTCGTTCTTGGTTCAGTATATTAATATTGATATTTAGTGGCAGAATTTACCGGCAGCCTGCATGATCTGAACAGCTGCGTGAAGTTCACACAATATTTTACGACACCTCCGTCCATGCTGTTGACACTGATGATGCCCTCACTGTGTTAACAACTACTGGTCTACCACCTAAGGCAGAGGATATATCTATACCTTAAAGTCTTTTTGCTCAGAGTCAGATGGAGTACCTCTGCATGACATTGTTGTTTCTATTGCAACTCCATCGTTTACTATTTGCTGCATTGTTGTTTGATCTTGGCTACTGAAGATGTCCTATATGCGTAATCTAGGATATCTTTGGGATAGGCATAACCTGTGACTTGAGCTTCATAACTTCAGTTTATGTGCTCAACTAGATCCCCCAAAGGCAGAGGTCTTCAAATACAGTGAAGTGTACATGGTCTTCAGAGTTTATACCTCAGCAGAGCTACCTGCATTCTTAATGTCATTCAACTGTTATGAAGCATTGCAAAATAATTAAAGTTTGAGGTTTAGTTTCGCACCTTACTATGATCTAATAATAATTTATGTTACAATATCCCTCTTTGTGAAAAAATAGATACATGCAGATCTGTGGAGTGTTTCTGTAAAGAGACAGGTTTGGTGTTGTTCTTACAATAGAATTCAAAGGGGAATGGGAGAAGAAAACAGCAACAAAAATGATTTGTGCTGGAGGGATTTACTCACTAGAGCTTTTGTTAAATATCAAGCCCATCATAGGAGGTCTATGTTTACATAACCCTTTCAATGCAGGTTTTAATTATCTTGCCAAGTCTAATAGTGCAGTTATCATTTCTCTACCCATGACTCTTGTGTGTCAGAGCCACCTTTTTTTGCAGAAAGATGTCTTGGTGCCACAAAGAGACTGAAGAATACATGCCTTGCAACACATCGCTTTGGAGTAAGGGATTGACTGTAATCATTGATATAAACCACTTTCACAGTCTTTTATTTCTTTCTGCCAAGGATTACATGAGATACCACTCACATGAATTTTGCTGCCAGGCTCCTGATTCTACATTTAGTTCCATTAGACATTTAGGAAGGAAGTGATTACGGCTCACTTCTATGGAGGTGGTGATCCAGGATTAATATGTACTCATTTAGATCCTTTGCATTCCAGTTTGAGGAGAGAAGGGATTTTTTACTGAAAATAAACTCTTGAAATTGCAGATTTTCTGATGGACTGAAAATTCAGCCTGTCATTCAATTCTGCAGATGCCTGCAGCCGGGGATATTATGCAAGATGTTTTCCCAAACTTGACTGAAGTTCAGCACCAGTCCTTGAAGAGCCACACAATGGCACTACCTGAATGCTATATTTAAGTATCTACATTTTAGTAGCCTTAGATAGATTGGCATTAGTTCAAAAAATACTTAGTATGAAATAATTTGCAGGGAGAGCAAGTTTCCTCTTAGAGCATCCTCCCACAAACTCACTACAAAACTCTTTGGGGTTCCATTTTTATCAGACCATGAGCATCAGAAATGCTTTCTAATGACCAAGAGGAATTTGATAGCAAATAGTTTAGGTGCCTGATCATGTCTCTGTGATGAAGCCCACAGTTCTGGGAGTGAGATATATAAAGGCTTCCCCTAAATCAGTATTATGTAGCAAGGGTAGACAAAGTCTTGATCTGGAAGAGCAAATCCTCCTAGCTGTAGCAATTATTTCCTGGAGTAGACAGAGCGAACCAAATTATTTATATTTTGTCAAACAGAAAGAAATTTTATCAAGAGCAAACTGCTAATAGGCACTAGGGAATAAATGAACACCAGAAGACTTAGATTATGATGCAACATGACTTTATTGAAAAGTAGAATAAAAAAGTGCAAAGTATAAGGGATACATTTCCAGGCTTCAGTGAAACAAGAGCTAATATGCCTTTTCATCCTAGGTCTCTTCTCTTCAATCAAGTCCCAGCTATAGCAATAGAAAAACAAACATTAGCAATATGAAGTATAAAAAGAGTAAGACAAGCAAAGGCCTGTTTTTAAGCGATGCCAAGCTCCCACACTTCCATTAATTGCCAATGGAGCTGTGGGTGTCCAACACCATGTCCGAAAACCATGACCATGAGCTCAGTCCTGTGTCTGGGTYCTGCTTTGACATTTCTGGTCCTTTCTTCTTGCGTCTTCCRCGGAGCTTCAGCATGGCCCATAGAAGCCACTGCGGTAGGTGTTGTAGCGACGGTAGGGCCGGTAGTACCCACTGCCCAGGCCTGAATAGCCAAAGCTCCCAAATCCTGAGGAGCTACCAGAGGAGATRGGGACTCCTCCGGCACTGAGAGCACTCCCAACAGCTGCTGATGCAGAGGATCCCACRGCGGTGTTCTGCGGGAAGGAGCTGAGGATGGGTCCGGGCAGGGTCACCACCACGGGAGAGGGCTGGATCACCACCTGGGAGTCCTGGCACTGCCTGATGCAGGACTCGTTGCAGCTATTAGCAAGTGGGGTTGGGCCACAGGGGATGGGAGGACACAGGTCATAGCAGGACATGTCTGTSGGATGGAGGTAAATCTGAAACGCAGAGAAGGAACTAAATGCAATACAGAATCTGTATTGAAGTTRTGCAGTTCAGCTACATAGATAACATATTTGAAAGTTACTATGATTACAGGGGTAATTATTTACTAGATAACAATCCACAGTAACTTGAAAATAATGTAGAAGTTTATCTGGTCTCCAAATTGTGGCATCAGTAATGTTAAAATTTTACCTAACCCTTACCGGCAATTTGATTTCTCTTTCTCTTTGCTGTTGCTTCCCCTTGTCCCAGCTGTGTGCAGAAAGAGGCATTATGTCTACTACAGAAGGTGGGAATGCAGCTGAAGCTCTCCAAAAGCCCTTGCCAGGCGAGGCGAGCAGCTCTGAGCCAAACGCTGACATGTATCCAGGCTTAGTGAATCTGAGTTAGAATTTTGTTGCTAGCAGTTCAGCCAGCAGCATTGGGAGCAYTATAAAAACCTGTATTTAAGGGAAGTTCCTTGTTCCCAAACATCYTATAAATGGAACTGAACAGATAAACTTGGAGTGGGAAAAGGATTATTTTCCAGATCAGAAGTTTCCACCCTAGTTAGAGTTCAATGGAAATGAGGAATCCAGTCTACTGGAATCCACACTTTTCTGTCCATAGAAAAAAAGATTTTGGCTAGATTCAGGAATTCAGAGCAGATCTTTTTTCTAGACAATCACAGATTCTAAAAATGAGACTGTATTTCCATCCAGGCCCATTTATCTCTGGTTTTGTCTGGGTAGCGCCTTTAGCATTGGCCTCTAAAATGGAGCATGAAACTGCTTATTTTGAGAATCAGTCTTGCCAGCATTCTCTAAGTCCTGTGTCAGCACACCCTGTATCATAAATTAATCTTTCTTTTTGATGGAAATAAGCCTTTCTAATTTTCTTCTCAAAAAGGAAAAAGCTACCAATCCTCTAGTATTTATCAAGAACTAAAGACAAAACAAAAGTAGTCATCAAAGTAAAAATTTAGCATGCAAAAAGACACAGGGTAGGTTCAGACTTACCTGTTCACCTGGGCGAATAAGGCGAGAAGTGGATGGAAGAGTCTGTCATTGTGTAGGCTTTTATACTGTATTCCAGAATGCCTGAGGATCTGAAACATATATTATGCATGAAATTATTTAATGGTCAGTACTTTTGCATGCAAAATTCACCAAACTGATTAATCTTTTTATTTCAAAATATCGTTTGGTATTTCTGCATTTTTTCCCTCACCCTATTACACTCACATTCCAACTCAGACAATTCTTTCATCTTCAACAGTATGCAGTCTTCTAATTCTTTGGAAGACCTTGCTGATTCATCTGAATTGCGGTAGTAATTATATTGCCTCCTAAGGCCAATGTACTTTTTGTGTTTCATTTTGGTCATCAAGAGGGAGCTTAATGAGAGTGTATGTATGTGATGCATAGCCCTTACTCAAGACTTGGTTCTTTTAGGTGAACAATCATTTAGCTTGGCAGTGGAAGGTGGTGGTGGGAGGGGGGCTGAGCTTGATTCCCAAKCATTTGCATTTCAAGGACTCTGCCTGACCACAAGACTAGATGTATAACAGATATTCCCARTTTTTACACATCTGCACCATTTCAATCCCACACAAACACACAAYTCAGAACACCAAATTCCATGAGTATTGCAAAGGCTAGAGAAAATTAAGACCAATGAGACCTGCTGGCCAGAGATACGACACTTTCTAGACCTGCTAGAGCTAAGCCATGTTTTTTCCRGTCTATATAACCACAGCTAATACAAACACATACAAAAATGTATTTCTTCAYCTGATCAAAATTTTAGCTTCTTGTTCTTGAAGTCAAGCAACCACACTTTAATGAAAGAGTTTGATGAGCTGATCTGATCTTATTACTTTGGGATGTTTATTAACTGCCTCTAACTCTGGATTCTGTACAGCCGTTCATCTGAAGAATCACCATTACTCCTGCTGGAAGCCCCGGGAAGTCACAGGAATGTACAGCAATATTCACACCGAATTTAATATGAATGCAGATGTTAAGATTGTTTTCAAGCATTGGTTCTTAGAGGCAGAACACTGCCTAAACTAAACTACAGCATCAGTAGAAGTTGCACCCAGCAGTTCTCCATTTATCATTACACCATTTGTTTCCCCTCTGTAACCGGAGTGACCTATGCTAGCTGCACACCAGACAGCTGGAGATACTTGCACAGATGGAAAGTATGCAAAAATAAGGAATCAAGTCTCTCTTTTCTTAGTGCCACAGCCCCTCAGCAAGAGATGTGAATTAACTCTAAATGAAGAGTGTCTTTTTTAAATGTCTTCAGAAGAGCAAAGGACTTCAAAGTTCAGAACAAACTTTCACTAATGGTTCAGATATGCTAAATTTCGTGCTACCTTATGTTCATGGTATGCAACAAGATCTCAAYGCTCACATTGTCTAAGCTGAAAGTGTGTGAGTCAAGATCACTTCACAAAATAATTCAAAGTCAAACCTTGAGAAAAATATTTCATTACAAATTGTAATAATTGATTTTAATAAACAGATCTTCATCTTCTACAGATTCCTGGGACTCTACCTGTTTGGATGACTTAACAGAAAACTTTTAGTTTCTCTTTTCTAGAGTTACTGCTCCCTTCTCTTGCCTCAAAATTTCTACCATTCAACATAATACTTGTAGTCTTTATAAATTTTAAAAATGTACTTCCTATAGTAATTGAAAGCTATAATTCACTTTTTGAGAATTCATTTCCCTTTAATCTATGCAAAGGTAGCTAAAGAATGCTAACTTTTTTCCCATTCTTCCCTCTAGGAACATAAAAAGTTCTTCTTGGAGGGTATATAATATTTTAGAAACAGACTCTTTAAAGGCCTGGAAAGGTTTTCATTGATATTCTGCCAGTTTAGTCTAACTGGTACCTAGATTTCATCCAAAAGGTTGAAAGCCTTTGGATCTTGCTCTTTGGGATTAAAGATGGTGAGTCAGAACTTAATAGCTCTTACTTATGGATCACTAATGGAATTTCACAAYCCAGGCTCTCATTTAAAACACTTTGCTTAACAGCAGAGTGGATTCATAAGAGGCTGGTGAACCACCAAATTACTAAAGACCTAACAAATTACTTGCATGAACTGAAATTTGTATTATTCTAATGTTTACTTCAGAGGAGTGAGTGTAAAATAGTACAAGGCATTCAAATGATCCGTAAGTATCTGAGATGAAAGAATCTTTATGGAAGGCTTTTCATCAGATGCCGGGATAAGATTAGATGAGAAGATAAATCATAAACAAAATAATATAACTACTGGGGACAATTTATCCAGCAGCAACACAATTTGTGTGACATATTTGAAGCATAAAAGAAGCCTCAACTCTTCCATAAAACTAGAATCTCTTCAAAATTTCCCCAAGATCTGTTGCTTTAGTATCTACAATGGCTGTGGGAATTCTGCATTTCAATCTCATGTCCTTACTTTTAGTGAAAATAGTTTACCCAATAGTAATGCCAATAGTTTTTTCTAAAACTTCTATTCTCTGCTTTCCAGTTGTCACATTTTCAAARATGCCAGAAGAATGACAAGATAAAAGCACTTCCAAACTGAAAGACCACAATAATATCATGGGTGTACAAAAAAAAATGGAAAAACTCTGCAAAGGAGAAATTGTTGAATTCATCAAGACAAAAAATGAAATTCCTTCAAGCAGACCGACCATGATGCAGATATTCCCTATAATGACAAATTTCACACCAGGGTGGTGAAAAAAAAGAACGGAGGAGAAAAACACAATCAGACTCAAATGAGGATGCCACAACAGTTTAATGAGAAAGAAACTTAAGATGTGTTCCACAAAATAAAGCAGCAAATTCAAATATATTATTCAAKCAAAGAGATGATAAGCAAGGCTCTGTTTTTCGCTAATTCCTGAGTAAATATCCAACACAAAGAAAAATTGAGAGGAACTGCAACATACCAAGGTACTGGAAAAAACTAAAAAGCACAGACACAAGAATAGTTAACAAAAGAAAAAATCAAAATAACTGATATACATTGGCATATCCAGGCATCACAGGCTCGCACCCTTGCTTGCCTCCCTGCTTTGCAGGAGCGTGCGAGGGTGCGCAACCCGTCTGGAAACCCTGGCCAGCAGCTCCAAACTCAGCCCGGCACCTGGCTTTGGGGATCCTGCTTGCCGCGCTCGCTGGGCRTCCAGCCAGCCTTTATTAGAGCAGCAACCTTCTTCCAGAGTACCGGCTGCCACATCCGGAGAGGCCGTAGGCTCCGGAGGAGATGGGGACTCCCTCCTCGCTGAGGATGCTGCCAAC
>NW_028186925.1:0-20116 GCF_003343005.1 Rhea americana
GGGCCTTGAAGATCTCCAGAGAAGGAGACTCCACAACCTCTCTGGGCAACCTCTTCCAGTGCTCCACCACTCTCACAGTGAAGAAATTCCCCCTCACGTTCAGGTGGAACTTCCCGTGCTTCAGTTTTTACCCATTGCCTCTTGTCCTGTCACACGGGGCAACTGAAAAGAGTTTGTCCCCATCCGCTTGACACCCTCCCTTCAGGTACTTATACACATTGATAAGATGCCTCCTCAGTCTTCTCTTCCCCAGGCTGAAGAGGCCCAGCTCTCACAGCCTTTCCTCATAGGACAGATGCTCCAGCCCTCTGATCACCTTTGTAGCCCTATGCTGGACTATCTCCAGAATCTGCAGTTTCATCTTGAGTCTGCAGCAGCAGGCAGTGCCCAGAGCCCTGCTGCTGTTTGCAGAGGAGCTGCTGTTGCACACAGCCTCCCCTGCTTGCCATCTTTCCCTGGAAGATGCTCACCAAATACCTGAGCCTGGCACAAGCACACATGGTTGTGGGAGAGGAAAAAATGCTGCCATTCACCTACTGTGTGTGAACGGGCTGTGTGGAAGTACAGAGCCATGTGCTTGGGAGGCAAATGCAGGTGTCCTGGGAAAAGCACCAGGACATGGAGGGTACAGGACAGAAGAGTCAGGGTGTTCCCTGTGTTGCATGGACACATTGGGGAAGCTGCACCAGGGCCATCATCCCAGACCAGCCTCACACAGGTCTCTGTATCCTGACAGAGGGCAAAATAGCAGCCTTGCAGGACCCCTCTTTTGCACCAGACCCTGGCAAATCCTGGAGTACAGCTGTTTCCTGACATCCCACATGGGGCACAGCCCGGGCTGGGCAGGGGCTGAGTGCTCAGACCCCCTCCTCCTCCATATTCTGAGGGATCATTTCAGAGTCATTTAGTAATACTCCAGCCTTTCCATGTCCGAGGTCTCTGGTGCCAGCTCCAGCTGAGCTCCGTCTTTCCTCATCCCTTCCCTACCTTCATGGACGAGGTCATGATGCTCTCCCTAGGCAGCTTGTGCCCCTTCCACCCTTTGTGCACTTCCACCCCAGCACCCTGAGTGCTGGTGGCAGGACGCAGTTGGAGGATCCCTGACAGTGGTTCCTCTGGGAGCTCCTCGGGGAAGCGCTGTGCCCAGCCCCACCTCAGACTCAGCCTCAGCATGACAGAGGAGAGCTGCCCTTTCCGAAACCACCCTGATGGTGCCAGCCCCACCTCAGCTCCCTCCTGAATGTCTCCAGAACAACCCTCAAGAGAGTTGGAGCTGCCTTGGGCCTTCTAGCACAGCAACAGCGGTGCCAAGAGCAGAGGATGATCAAGGCAATTGAGGTGAAGACTCCTGCCTTTGGTTGCACAGCTGGGACACTGGACGGATGACGTCTTTATGACCAGCCAGGCTCCAGGTACAGGGTGGATCTCTGCTTGAGGGTAGGAGCGTCAGAATTTTCATGGGCTTCAGTGCAGCCGTGACCATGGTGAAGGAAAGTGGGCAGACCCAGGCGCACACAACTGCAAAGGCTGAGGGTGGAAAAGGCAGTGTGGGCTGGTGAAGGCCCTTTCTTTCCTCCCCATGGGGAAGAGAGTCCCAAGGTGATGCTGGACTCCGCTTTGGCCAGCAGAAGGGGAGCACAGGGCAGGGTGGAAGAGGCAGACAGAGCTTCTTGAGATTCAAGAGGGAGTTTTCCAACACCTAAGGCTGAGCCAGGAATCTTTGGATCTTCCCCCTGATGCTCTCCGAGTTGGATTCACCTCTCCCTGGCAGCCATGCCAGAGCAGAGGCTGAGGAGCAAKAATYCATGGAATTGCAGARGAGTTTTGGTGGGAAGAGMCCTCTGSAGGTCTCCARTCTRAGCTCCTGGGCMAAGTAGAGCTGGTAGGAGGYRTCMAGCCTTCTCTGACCATCGCTGRAYTGTTCTTGGCCTTCATTACSTGCTCTGCTCCTCTTGTCTGGGCACTGCAGGATGGCCCCTCCTGTCAGTGGGTCACTGTCCTGCCTACCTTGCCAGAAACCTTTGCTCCCTGCTCTGCTTCCCACATGGAACAGCCCTGCTGTGGGGCCATGGGAAATGTTGGTCGGGGCAGGAAGCAGACATGGATCTGGACAGGGATCTAGCTGGACAAGGATTGCCACTGCTGATGTTATTGCCTGCTGCCTGTGCTCTTGCAGGATGCTCAGAATGGCCCCAGGGTATTTGCAATGGCAGGAGATGTGTTTGGATGGGCACCTGCTGTGGTGTTTCACGGAGGGTGCAGGAATCACCCTCAGAGACCCCTTCCAGGGCCTTCTGAGTCCCTACTGCCTCTCCGGGGATTGCAGAGTCTTCCTTTGCCCATATGTACCTGGAGTTAGTGCTCCACCTTCTGCTTACTCCAGCATGGACCATCCCTCACTTTGTGAGGCTCCACTCAGTGCCCACTCCTAAGCACATGCTGTCCTTGGAGATCCCCTGAGCTCTCCTGGGGCTCAGATTCCCCTCCAGAAGGGTGATTATCTCTCATCAGCACTGTCACTGTGGGACAGCCGCAGGCAGGCAATTCAAAGACCATTCCCCATTGCCACTGGCACTGGTCACTAAGAAGTGAGCTCTGAGTGCAACCATCAGTCCCCAACAGATAACCTAGAGACACTGAGTTTCTCCTCCAGATCCTATAGGATTCACATGCAGAACATCAAGTCTTTAGTTCTGTAGTCCCTTGGGGTTATTTTGGACTGCAACTTCTGGAGAAAGGCCAGATTTCAGGCACGTCACAGGAGAGATCCCCTTTTATTATAGAAATTATCATTATTATGGAGGTCAGGTCTGGCATAAGGGTGCCCATTGCCTCGTCCTGCCTGTACTTCCAGAATGCATGAACTTAGAAACACAACCCAACCCCACCACAATGTGGGAACTCCTGTGCCACAGTCACAGAATGGAGCACAGAAGTCCAGCATGGAAATGAGGAAAACAACTCTAAAATGGGAAATTTCTGCTGCTGGAAAGGGATATGACTCCAGTAAATCTGCAGCAAAGACGTGCCTGCTGTGGCAATGGAATGATGATACTGTCAAGCTCAGGGTCTGTTTCCACAAGCTGATGCCTGACTCCCCTCCAACCTACTCCCCCTCCACTTGTACTGTTCGAGTACTGGAGAGGCAAGGGACCAGCCCATGGTGACAGCTGCTTGCACCCTTGCAGAAGTGAGGTGTAAGCTCACAGCCTGATTGTGGCCAGGGGAGCTGAGCTCTCCTAATGGACACAGAACCCATGGTCCCATCCTGTCTGTACTCATCTGTACCTGACTCTGTGCTCCCTGAACTCCCTTGCGATCAGTACCGAAAGAGACACTGCAAAGGGGAAATCTTCTCATTGCAGTGTGGGCATCTGAGGGAGCTCAGATGAGCAGGATCTGATGCTCTCCCATCTCTGATTATGGAGGGGGAAGCCCAACTCCCTAGTTCAACATAGTCTGAGAGTCAGATTCAAATGAGAGAGAAGTGGCACAAATCAAAACTTTTTTCTTTCTTTTTGCAAGGAGATATCATAGAAAAATAAAGGGGAAAATGTTTCACAAAGATCCTTGATGTCAAATACCATGAGTGGACTGATGAGTGGATGCGCATGGGATTGTTACTGGTGCTGACATTGGAGCCATTGAACCAGTTTTCTCAATGCATCTTTGAGCTCCTTGTTCCTCATGCTGTAGATGAGGGGGTTCACTGCTGGAGGCACCACGGAGTACAGAACAGCCACCACAAGATCCAGAGCTGGGGAGGAGAGGGAGGGGGGCTTCAGGTACGCAAAAAACGCTGTGCTGACAAATAGGAAGACCACGGCCAGGTGAGGAAGGCACATGGAAAAGACTTTGTGCCTGCCCTGCTCAGAGGGGATCCTCAGCACAGCACCGAAGATCTGCACGTAGGACAGCACAATGAAAATGAAACACCCTAAGAACAAACAAGCAATAACCCCAATAAGCCCAACTTCCCTGAGGTAGGAGTCTGCACAGGAGAGCTTGAGAACCTGGGGGATTTCACAGAAGAACTGTTCCACTGTGTTGCCTTGGCAGAGGGGTATGGAGAATGTGTTGGCAGTGTGCAGGAGAACAGTGATAAAACCACTGACCCAGGCAGCTGCTGCCAATTTGACACAGGCTCTGCTGCCCATGAGCGTGCTGTAGTGTAGGGGTTTGCAGATGGCAACGTAGTGGTCATAGGCTATGACAGTGAGAAGAGAACACTCTCCTCCTAACAAGAATAAAAAAAGAAAAACTTGTGCAGCACATCCTGAGTAGGAAATAGCCCTGGTGTCCCACAGGGAATTCGCCATGGATTTGGGGACTATGGTGGAAATGGTGCCTAGGTCAAGAATGGAGAGGTTGAGGAGATAGAAGTACATGGGGGTGTGGAGGTTGTAGTCACAAGCTACGGCTGTGATGATGAGTCCGTTGCCCAGGAGGGCAGCCAGGTAGATGCCCAGGAAGAGTGAGAAGTACAAGAGCTGCAGCTCCCGTGTGTCTGCAAATGCCAGGAGGCAGAAATCATTGAAAGAGCTGCCGTTGGACATTGGCTCCCACTGGGCATGGGGGGACTGTCCAAGGAGGAAATGACAGGGACAAGTTAGGGGAGACTTTTAAAGGAAAATACATAAATTAGTAAAACATTTCATTTCTTATTAAAAAATCCCTCATTGCTTCTTTATTGGGAGGCTCTTYGTGCAGTTCCCTTGCTGGAGCTCTCGTTTGTGCTGGCTGACTGTGTCATGAGGAGCTTGGACTTCTTCCCTTGGGCTCCAGAAGAGTCTGTCCTGCTCTGCATGGAGGGGCACAAGGGCATGGAGGTGACTTGCTCTTTCACTCAGTTTCTGTCCAGTGAAATCCCCTCATCTTGTGGAAGAGCTTTTCAGCATCTTCACTCCCTGTTCTATATGTTAAGTTCTATGTTAAGTGCTACAGAACTAAATTTGGGGAGTTTTTTAATATTCTTTATTTTCTCTGAGATGCCCATCTCACCCCTGGGGAGTGCTCTTTAAGAGCAGAAATCCTCAGCGTTTTTCCTGAGTCCTCAGAGGAAAGCATCCAGTGGCACTTGGTGAAGAGTGGGGCATCCTGGCTGTCTGTTAGTCTCATTCCCAGCTCTCCTGTGCTCACACCTCTTTGAGCTGGAGGATGATGATACCCTAAAAAGCAACCAGCCACTGCTGAGAGCAGAGGAGTCCTGTTTCAAAGTGCAGGTTTCCAAACTTCCCTCCCTTTCTCCAGGCACCAGAGGGACCTCTTCACACTCCCCTTCCAGCCAAGCCCCTCTGCAGCTTCTTCATGGGTCTCTCACATATCACAGAGTTGCTACGACACAGCAGAGCCTTTCTAGAAGGCAGCTCACAGCCCGGCGGGACACCACAGGGAAACTCTCCTTAAGGGAGAGTCAGCTCATTTCCCAACCCCACGGACTGCATTTCCTGGGGATCCACAGGTCAGGAGGTTGCTAGGAAACCTCACTGCCATGCAGACCCTTCTGTGACAGAACTTAGAGCATCAAAATCTAAGCTGCAGCTGGAAACACCCAACCCCGAAAACCCAAGAACAAGAACAGGAGCAGCATGGAGGGGAAACATGGAGTTCTTGAGAGGGAGCACTCCTGCTGCCGAGGGAGGCAAGGAGAGAGAGACAGAGGGGCCAGACTTGGGAAAGCCTTCAYSTTAYCCAGCYKGGCATGCAGCCKGGCASATGGTGACAYTGYAGGGCAGYTTTTCTCAGCCCCTTTGTTGGGYAGTATGAAACGGGCCTGAGGTAGGAGAGATGCYCTTCCCCTCTGCCRGAGGTCTGGCTGCAGAGGAGGAGGAGGCTCATGGCCTGGACCCCATGGCTGTCAGGACAGAGATTCTGCTGATTGGGAGAGGAGACATGGGGGAGGAGGGTGCTCAGAGGAAAGTGTCTGCTTTGGAGGGACTGACCACGACTTGCCCCAATCCATCCTCCCAGGATGGTTCTGTTAGAAGTTGCTTCTCATTCCCTGCCTATTTCTGCTGCTGGAGGTGACCCCACTAGGAGCTCTCTCTCTGTCCTAACATGTTTTCCCAGTCAGTTCTGACAGACCTCAACCCACCCTCAGGGTGCTCAGCTCTGCCCTACAGAAAGTGGCCGGATCAGGGCACTTTCCAGGGGCATCTCCGTGCATGCAGGTCCTAAGGAGTGGGTCACATAAACCCTGGTGAGGTCAAAAAGTTGATGTGGATGCTGTCTGGAGGCTAAGTTGAGGATGAAGCCGTTTAGAGAGATTTCTCATAGACCTATCAAAATTTTTTGAGCCCCAGCTCCTTGGCAAAACTCTTTCCTTTTTTCTCCCTGGCAGAATTAGGGAGCAAAATGGAAGCGCAGAGACCAGAAGGAAGCCTCCTTCCCTTTCAAGTAGCCCTTCTCCTGATCTTCCTTTTGAAAAGATCCCTTGGACATGTCCTGCGCGTGAGCTAAAGCTGTGAGCAGCCTTGACCCACGCAGCACACTCTCAATAAGAGAACGAATCTGCCCTGCTGTGGGTCGCTCCTCCCACCCAGAGCTTCATCCTGCAGCACCACAGTGAGCTTCTCAGACAAGGAGAGTGCTAGCTCTTGCAGACAGCCGTCACTGTCCCAGGCACACAGCACCCCGGGGCTCAAAAACACTGCTCTGAATCACAAACCTGGGCAGACCTGGGTGCACACCCTGGCTTCACACCCTGGCAGTGACCCCTGGGAGAAAGCAGCAGCATTCCCTGTCCCTCTGACCGTGTGGGGCTGAATCCATGCTCTGAAGTGTCTTATGTAACTTCTTATGCCCTGGACGACCCATGAGAGTGATCTTTTAAAAGCCTGTCAGCCATGAGAGCCCCACTTGGTCTGGGTTCAGAAGGCCTCTCCAGGAAGCTCCACAGCATCGCCCTGCAGGCGGAGACCTACCGTGTCAGGATCTGTGAAGATTTTTCCCTCAAGGAGCTCTCCTCTGTCCTCCCACTCCATGCTGCCTTTCACTTCTCTCTGTACGTTGTCTCATCTCAGAGCAGCAGCAGCAGGCAGTGCCTGGAGCCTTGCTGCTCCTAGCAGAGCAGCTGCTCCTGGACAGAACTATCTCTGGGCAGTGCTGTCAGGTTGCCATGAGCTCCCTCCATCCCAGAAGCCTGGCCTGCTAAGGAGGAGGGACCCACCTGTAGGCATGAATTTCTCTGTCCCTTGGGCTCCCTTCTCCTGGGAAATGTTCTCTGAAAGAGACAAAATAATCACCAATAGTTCCTCTCTAAGCACTGAGGGAAAACTGATTCCAGCATTGCAAACTGTCTCATCAGAGGATGGCAATCTGCAAGAGGTGGAAATGTCCCACTCTGGAAGCCCCTATTCCTGTCTCTTAACTAGGCAGGACATCTTCATGGGGTCAGGAAGGGAGTTCATTTACCCATGGTTCAGGTGTTGATTCAGAAGAGTCAGCTGAGGCATCTTATGGCAGTGTAGAAGCCCCCAGGCTTGAGTGGGATCCAGCTCCTTCCCGTGAACTCCACAACACACAGGAGGTGGGATTCTGCTTTCTCAAACTGAAGTGTGCACAACATAGGTGTCTGCGTGCAAACTCCTTGCCTAAGCTGTTGTTGTAATCAATCAGTGGAGATGGAGAGTGGGAGTCAGTTATCTGGTAAGACCAGGTGACAGTTACAGAGACAAAGGTGGTCCACGGCATATGCCAGTGTCTGCTTACTCTGATGGAGCAAGACGGAGAATCGCATCCTTCAAGAGCATGAGGTGGGGGCCAAGTGGGGTATTTCCTTGGCCATCTGAAATGACACTATTTTCCACAGCTGTTAGAGCACCAATGGCTTCGATGCTGAGACATCTGGAGATGCCCACAGTACAAACTGCTAATGTAATTCAGTGCAGACCCTTGATTTAATAAGATAAAACAGTCAGACAGGTCCATGTCAGATGCCTGGGGTTTCTAGCACAGCCGACTGGGACCTATTGGGCAAACACTCCCGGTTATCTGAGGTTTTTCTACCGGTGCCCAGACCAATGAATCCCACCACTGCCTTTAGGGAAAGTCCATCCTGTCTACCTCCAGGCATGCTGCATGAATGGGAGGCACAACACACCAAGGTCTCCACTCTAGCCTCTGCACTCTCAAACCCTGCTTGCTCTCCTCCCACTCAACATCATCTCATCGGATATGAGCCAGGACTGGGTTAATGATGACGTCAGGATTGCTGGGTCACAGGCTGCCCAGGCCCAGGGATGTCTTCATTGGCACCTTGTCCTGATTGAAGATGGATTCACTTCTGTCACAGGCCCCATGGTGCTGCAGAGTCAGCTCAGTAGACACAACTCAGCTCTGTTTCTTCCTGGCCTTGGGCACTACAGTTGTTTTGTTTGTTTGTTTGTTTGTTTGTTTTTTCTTTTAGTGGGAACCTTCTTTAATCATTACATTGCTACCTGCTGTCTATGCCAGCATGACTCTGCTCTGAAGTGGGGCCGTTGCACACACAGTGCCCTTGGCTCTTGGAAACAGGTTTTTACAATGACCAATCTGTTCTCAGAGCCTCACCTGAGGCTCTGCAACCCAAATACACACAAATGCATGCATGTTGGGGCACAGTTAGGAGCATATGGAGATGCACAAGCTCTCACAGGCCTGAAACATCATTGGAATGACTGAGATGTGGTGAGACCACTCATGGGAGTGGAGGGCTATGCTTGCAAGGTAGAAGCACTTCAGGAGAGACTGTCAAGGAAGTTGAGAAGGGGGGATTCCCTTTATGTGAAGGGGAAGCTCAGATGTGTGGATCTTTTGCATGGGATGGACAAAGGTTTGGGTGAGAGCTTGTGGGTGAGTGTCACAATAAGGGTGACATCATGATGGGTTCTGCAGATTACCCAATCAGGGTGAGGAGGTGGATGACATCTCCTATTAGCAAAGGGAGAAAGTCTGTCCATCAGAGACCCTGGTTCTTCCTGGGGGGACTTTAAGCCTCCTAACATTCAATGGAAGGGCAAAGAGCAGAGCACAAGCAGTCCAGGAGGTTCCTGAAGGGCATCAAAGACAACTCTTTCACACAACTGCCAGATGGGCTGCTAAGGGTGATGCTTTCTTGTACCTGGAAAATTGAAACAGTGAAGAATGGATCACAAATGAGATAGTAAGTGTCAGCCTTGTCTACTCTGACCATGAAAATGTACATTCCTAGATCCTCAGTGAGGTGAGGAAGGCCAGTAGCAGAGTACATACCCTGGACTTCACAGGAGCAGACATTGGCCAGTACCTGAGACTGATGGGAGAACCCATGGAAGGCAGCTCTTCAGCTCCCCAGCAGTGTTACAGACTGGGGCCAAAGTGCCTGGGGAGCAGCTCTGTGGGAAAGGACCTGAAGGTTCTGGTGAATAGAGGCAAATCACAAACTAGTAGCATTCCCTGACAACAAAGAAGGCCAAAAGCATCGTGGGCTGTATGACCAGGAGCACAGCCAGGAGTTCAAGGGAAGAGATCATTGTCTTCTAGTCAGGATTCATTAGGCTGCATCTAGAACATTGCATCCAAGTCTGGCTTCCCAGGAAAAGAAAGAGATTGGTAACTGGGAGCAAATTTGACTGAGGGCCTTCAAAATAGTCTGGCAGCTGGAGCACTTGCTCTGTGGAGAAGCATTAGAACTATTTGTCCGGAGAGGCTGTGCAGTCTCGCCCCTTGGAAGTTTCCAGGACCAGACTGGATGAAGACCAGAGCAATATGATCTAACCTCAGAGCTGATGCTGCTATGAGCAAGGTGATTGGACTAGGGATCTCCTGAGGTCCCTTCTACTCTGGAGGAGTCCATGAATCTTCTCACACTTGATCTTCCCTTATTGATATCAGGGAAAGTACCTAGGTACTCTGAGAGAGTAGAAGCAGGCCAACTTTCCTGTCCTCCTCCAGTCAGAAATATTTAGATGCAGGGCTTCTTTGCAGGAATTCCCCAAACATCCCTGAGCAATCCTTTGCTTCACTTTTAATTTACATGTCTTTTTTCTTTCCTTTCTTCTATGTTTGTCTCTTCTACCATTTTGATCCCTTCCAATACAGCCTAAACCTTCTTACCCTCAATCTATTGGCTATGGTTTTGTTCTTGGTGGTGGTGGTGGTGTGGTTTTGTTTTGTTTATGTTTTGAAACAGAAGGGCTTCAGTCTCGAAGGATCTTGAGAAACTTGGGTGATTCGGACAACAGATACCTCATGAAGATTTACAAGAGAAGTGTCAAGGCCTGTGCCTATGCAGTAATAATCCTGTCCATGAGGAGAGACTGAGAGACCCAGGCATCTTTAGCCTGATGAAGTGGAGCAAAGGCCATTAGAACAGTAGCCAGTGGCTGCTTGAAGGAAGGTTTCAGAGATGAGAGAGCTTTTCTTGGTAGTGGGAAAGAGCAGGAGAAGCGGAAAAAACACACAAACAGCAGGTTGTGGGGTTTAGATGTGACTTTTGGAAGGGTAGTGTTTGGTGCTACAGGTCAGCTGGAGGGGGTCTGTGCTCACGCCTTGGCTTTGTGTTTCAAGGAAAGGGAAATGAGGACGGGAAGACATCAGGAGAAGTAGTGAGATCCTGGGGTGAGAGCAAGGTGAGGAAGCAGGCTGGGTGTGTACAGGCTGCAGGGAAACAGTCGCAGACTTGGGAACGCATAGGACAGGCTGTGGTGGAGATGGCTGTGAGTACTGCCATGGCTGAAAGCCTCCAACAGAACTCAAGTCTCTGTCCTCTTGGCTTTGGCTGGTGTCTCTGCCACCAAGGCCCATGAGAAGACACTGTTTCCATGAAGCACTGTGGCCTTGCTGCCTGCTCATCCCCTGGGAGTCCAGGAGCTGCCGTATCATGGTCCTGCACTCACCACTGTGTACCCGCACCCACAAACTGGCCCCAGGAAGAGCCCTGAGCAAAGCATGATGGAAAGAATCAACCTTCCCAGTGGAGTGGTGTCAGTGCCTGGTCACTCTGCTTGACAGCACAGATCAAGGTTGACTGGGCATCAGAGGCACCTGTACATTGCCTTTGCCTACCTGCAATCAGTGCCTCCAACTTTCTGCTCTAATCAGCCCCTGGGGAGGCTTCGTTGGTAACAACCGTCAGTGGGACCTGTTAATGCTCCAAGAAACTCAGGGTTTCCTTCTGATTTTAACTTCTTGAGAAGTTTCTTCAGTCTCTTCTCAGCACCTGAGGTTCATGGGCTAAAGACCTGAGGGGTTATTAAAATGCTAATTACCCTAAGGAGCCATGCCTCTTTCCATAATTTTTGTCAGCTTCTGTGGCTAATTGGAGAGGTTTCATGAGCATCTGAAAAAGAACGAGGTCTGCTCCTTAAGCTTTCTCCAGTTTTCAGATTAAAGGATACCCACATTCTCCAGTTCATACTGACCCTTAATGTCTCCTAATGAAGTCCGGATATATAGAAAAAGCAGTATTTTTGATAAGAGGCAGCTATGAGCAGCCTTACTGCCCACCTCCCCAGCCCTGACATTTCTCTCATCTGCCACTGAGGACTTCCATCACTCTTGTTAAAATCTGACACCTTTCTCCTCATAACTCTGCAGCTGAATGTTACAGCTCATGTGCACCAGTTCCCACCTGCTTTCCTTAGAGAACTAGTTGCAAGCAGACACAGAAGGGTTTATCTTAAAACCAACCCAACAAAAATACAATTTGAAACAGATTAATAAAAGCTGAGAGGCATTCCTCAATTGTATGGCAAGCCCAAGCTGCCTCCAGTGAGTTCCACTGCCCGCAAGACATAACCTTCCTTGAAATGTTTTCAACAGATTGGTAGGGAAGGATAGACGGAAACACAACAAAAGAGCTAGCTAAAGAGACAGTGAGATTCCTGAAAGACAAGACAAGGTTCAGACTCTCAGAATCTCAGAGCAGCAACTGGGGAGTTGAGAGGCATCTGGATGGATAAAGAGCATGGAGAGGAGGAAAACCGAGAAACTATGGGAAGTGCATATGCCTAAAAAGTCTGATGCAAAGATGACTTTAGAAATGGTCAGCTTAATCAGGACATATGGAAATATTTGAGAGATTGCTGAGATTGCACCCAAAGCCTAATAGACAGGGCAACGGAAACACAAGGTCCAGAGCACATTAGCAATTACTTACTTTTAATTACCCTTCCTGGAGATTTCTCCCAATTTCATCATAGGAAAACATTGACATTAAAATTAGCCAATTATTTGTGCTGATGAAATTGTGTTCATATTTCTGAAATGTTGAAAGCAGTTCCTCACCTTTCAGGCAGAGCTCCGGTGTCCAACCACAAGCACCCAGGGGCACTTGGAGAGGCCCCAGTGTCTCTGAGGTACCTGCCTGGCCCTGGCAGCTCTTGCAGGGGACCTGAAGGAGACAGAGCCCCTTGGTGCGGCAGAAGGAAGCTGAGCAGAGGGGACCAGGGCACCTGCAATGGCACCACATATCCATGACCCTGTGACTGCATCCCACCCCAATTCTAAAAGTCACTTGGCCTCTCAAACTAGCAAACAAACAAACAAAAAAAAAAAAAGATGTCCCTCAAAAATGTATATAAATCAAAAAAGAACTAAACAAAAAAGGGCAATAAGAACACAAAGACGTTTGAAATGCTGAAAAGTGTAACCAAAGACTTTTTTTTGCTGTAGAAAATGTATCTGATTTCTTTCCTATTTTATTTTTAGTGGTAGTTTCTAAGGATTTCCCTTATAATAGGGCCTAGACTATTAAAAAACAATCTTTTTCTCTCTCACAAAACCATTATCGCTCAAATCACTCCCTACCCAGGATCTTCCTTGATGTCCCTTACTCTCTGCACACAGTGAGTCACACCACCATGAGCTGCCACACTCTCACAGCTGAGAGAGGGAAGCAGGCTGATCAGCCTCAGTAAAATGCTCTATTTATCAATGGCCTAATTTGCCCCAGTCTCAATGTTCCTGGGTTTCAGTGGTGTGCTAAACATCTAGCCACTCTCCCTTGACATTTCTTGGATGGTCATGAAGTGCAGCTCCATTTGAGGTGACAATAGGGATGGGAACTATCTGACTGGATGCCAGACCCCTTCAGTGCAGATGTCTCTGCCTGTCCCAGTTGTCTGGACTTCCTTTTCTACTCAGTGGAAAGAGAAATGTTGTCCCACAGAGAAGTCTTGAGGTGTTTCTCCTGGTGAACAACTAATTGCTCCAGAAAGGTACCCATAGTTCCTGGGTCACATTTTCCAGCATTACACGGGAACACAGCTCCACAGGGCATCTCAGGCAGCGATGGCCTCTCTATGTGTCTATAAGGGTCTTAATGTAAAGTTCTCATCATTAGTTGAAATGTATTGAAAAAATAGCTCTTTGCAAGAATGGAAAACAATCTTTTGTCACCAGAGGTGAAACCTCTGCAGTGCTGATGGTGAGGTCACCTCTGGAGCAATAACCTCACGGGCTGGGTTCTGGTAGAAGCCATTCTGAGGACAAGAAGAGAATCACAGAATCCCAACACCGCTCACTCCACCAGATACCATGTACAGATGGGGCAGGGAGAGGCAAGCAAAGGGGATCTGGCTGCAGGGCTGACTGGGAGGTCACCTCCCCTGCAGCTGCCTGATTGGCCCTCAGCAGAGGGGCTGGCCAGCAGGCTTTGTGATGTCACCCAGCACCTCACAGAGGCCACCCCGCAGCATTGACCACCTTGGGGAGAGGAGSGGACGACGCAGGAGGCAGGGACCCAGCTGGGTGCTGACTGCGAGGGCACCTCTGCTGCAGCCACCCCAGCACCCTGAGGCTGTCAGGCAGGTAGGCACAGCTCATGGCCACCCTGCTCAGGACTAGCCCTCTGGAGCGCACCTGCCACCAAGCAGTGCACAGCTCTTCCCCTAGGTCTCCTCCAAACCCTGTGTGCTACCTCTGTTGGCCCAGAGACACCATGGACATTATYTGGAGTCTTCCTTTGGCAGCTCAACSTTCCCAAAGTAGCCCAGGATGTATTTTTAGAAATAAAAGGGTTTTTTTGTAATGTGATACCAAGAAGGAGTCATTCTGCAGGCTCCAATGTRCAGWTGGATGATGGGTGGGTGAGCTGAACTGTGCAAGGCCTGCTGGGATAGCCCTGGATCTCTCTGGAAGAACTGACCCCCACTTGCTTTTATCCACACTGCACTGCCAAGAGGGTACCTTTGTCCAAGTTAGCCTCATATCCACACTTGGGATTTCATCTCAAAGGGAGTTCCCTTGCAAAGMAGAGCCCACAAGTGACTCAGGSCTCAASCAGCTCAGTCACATATTGCAAAATGTGCTCAGCTGAGTTGGATACCTGAACTGTCAGGTGCCTGAACTGAAAAGGCCATTAAGGCCCTGCCTCCAAGGTCTCACATGGCAGGGCACAGGGAAAGTCTGAGAACACCAACAGAGTAACCCATAAAAGGAGCTTGGGCTATAGCAGAGCAAAGCTTGTTATTCTTCATTTGCAGTGCAAGGAGCTCTCCTCTAAATCAGCACCAGGAAAGACACTGGAGGAAGCACCACTTCTCTCTCTTCTCTTAGCAAGCAACAGACCCCCAGGGCTCCTGTCTTTGGCACCTTGACTTCCCAGCACTGCATGGAGAATACTGTATCGGGGACTTAGTAGGAATGGTTCGAGAAAAAAAAAAGTGCTACAATACAAAAGCAGTAGGATTCTTCCCCCCAAAATGGAGGAGGAACTCAACTAGTCAAGAGTCAAATGCTTCAATCACAGAGTATCCACAATGCCCGCCCAAAAGGTGGGCAGGCTCCTTAGACAAAAGCTGTGCTCATCGCTACAGCCTTGGCTCCAGCTACTCACAGCAATGCATCTAGAGCTAAGTGGGGCTCCTCACACCCACCCTAGGCTCAGCGGAAAAACAGCACCTTGTCCCTGTCAACACTGGCTGCACTTAATGACACCACGCCCAGCATGCTCATGCCTGCACGTGGGCTGCTCTCGCCTGTCCCTCCTGCAGCACAGACAGGTCACACTACAGCAGGACAGTCAAGGAACTTGCAGAGACTGCAACTGGGAGGGAGAGAGACCAGGGATGTGCAGGTCTTGCAGGGCATTCTTCCCTGGTCTTGCCTACTCAAAAGGACTCCATGGCTAAGCAGATTTGGCACAGGAAGACATCAGCCCCTTTCAATTCATCTCTCCAAAACATACCTGCCCCTGTACAAAGACCACTTCTCCACAAAACGTTCTTTCCTTCAAAGAGCTTCCAGCATGCTAACACTCAGCTGGCAATGAACAACTCCCACTGCCTCCCTATCTCTCAGCAAACACTGCTGCAGAGGAAAGAGGAAAGAYYGTATGCAGAAAAGSTTTCCCTGGAGGAAAGCAGGGAAAAGGCCAGCTTGGTTTTCATCTCAGAGTAAGAAGAAGCACTGCCTGGCCTTTAGGCAGCATCTTCCCTGCACATCCTGGCAAGAGCTGAGGATATTCAAAGCCTGAATCTCATCGCAGAGAAGGCAGCNTAACACTCAGCTGGCAATGAACAACTCCCACTGCCTCCCTATCTCTCAGCAAACACTGCTGCAGAGGAAAGAGGAAAGATCGTATGCAGAAAAGGTTTCCCTGGAGGAAAGCAGGGAAAAGGCCAGCTTGGTTTTCATCTCAGAGTAAGAAGAAGCACTGCCTGGCCTTTAGGCAGCATCYTCCCTGCACATCCTGGCAAGAGCTGAGGATATTCAAAGCCTGAATCTCATCGCAGAGAAGGCAGCAGGCTGCCAGCATCCCTGACTTACACCACCAGGTCCACCAGGGCCCTGAGAGCCAAGTCACCTCCTCACTACATAGTGCGGAGTTCTCACTACATCTCCCCAGCCTGGCAGCACTCCCCACACACAGCACTGCTCTCTCCAGACACCTTCTCCCATGATGAGCACCAACACAATGGGGCATCGTCTCTCACCATCACAAGGTACCCCACCACTGTGACACTCCAAACCCACACCCTTCACCTCACAGAGGGTTGCCAGCCACCATAGAGCTTTACATCAGGGACACACAGGGCACACGACCAGCCATGGCTGCATCTGGGGGACCCTCAAGGGCCCCAAAACACACCAAAGCCAAGTCTCCAGCCCTCCCATTGGATTCTAGTCCTCCAGGGGCTTGCAACAAGCACATCCTAAGAGCAGCCACGCAGAACCTTGGGCTTGGACACTTTGCATCACAAGGAATCAAAGGACAGAGATATCATCCAGATCTGGGACCTAGATGATTTAGCAGCATAAAAATACTGGCTGGACTCCCTCACCAACTGGTGGAGGGCTGCAAGCCTATCCTTAGGAAGCAGTACAAAGTCAAATTCCATGAGAACATTTACAGCCAGCTGTCTGCTGCATGTCTATACGCTACTGGGACAGGTGAAACTTCTGAGTCTATTGCCAGTCATGGTTAAGATGCTGGCCTTGCAGTGGCTCTGTCTGTAGTGACCTCACCAGGAATTTCCAAGCCATATGCCTGATGCTGCCCTATCAGGGACTCACAAAGAGATGTCCTCACAGTCACCACAACAGCCACGTGCCTGTCACAGAAATTGAGGAAAACCCTGCAAGTAATTCTGGGGAACATCTCCTAACAGGAGGATTGCACGGGAGCAGCGATCACAGACCTGAAGACAGCGGGGCCTCAYGTCCCAGTCAGAGGGCGAAGCCTTCCCACAACTCAAAGGTCTGGTCCCTTCCTTAATGCTGAACAGACCCAGCAAATCCCCCACACACCAAGGACAACAAGTACTCTCCTACTTTGTGCACTGACAATTTGAAAAAAATAAGGAAGAACTCAGGCCAGGGCATCTCAACTGGGGAAACCAGCAGAGCTAGGATTCAGCAGCTCTTCACCCCGACCTGTGAGCAGGGCTAATACCAGTGGCCAGTGGAGGTCTGGGTGCCCATCACCTTCCAAGGCCCTGGAAAAGCCAAGCATCTCCCAGGGACAGAACTACTCTGGAAATACCCTCCAGGCTGCTGCCAGGAGGGTCTCAGGGCCAAGAAAGAGGCCTGCAGTAAAAGCAATGGCTAGGGGATGGCAGGACACATGGGGACAACTGCTCTGAGAGCATGTCGTAAATGGAGTTTTCAGGACAACAGTGAGCACGGGGAAGGGCCCTGGTGAGGACTCCAGCAGCCTGGTCAGACACTGGCCAGGAGCTCCCAAACACAGTCCTGAGCAGCACCTGGGGGCTGTGGTGGCCACAGCAGCTCTGGGAAAGGCTTGAAAACAGATCTCCCAGCACCCAGCAGGGGCAAAAATTCCTACTGCAAGCCCCAGCAGTGACCCTGGCTGAGTTGGTCAGGGGCAGGCTGGCACATCTGTCTCACAGGGCAGCTCCTCTCTGTCTCAGGTTGCTGTGCCCCATGGTCATGGCTCCCCCAGCCCTGCTGGAGCTGCTGGAGGAAAGCAGCCGCAAGGCAGAAACACTGCCCCTGCCCGTGCCCCAGCACGAGGGTACCCTCTGGCATTTGGAAGCATCCACAGCCCTATCGACTCCACTCACAGTCACTCTCTCCCCCTCAAGGTTGCCCTCCCCTGGGCTGGGCTGGGCAGGGACTCTAGCATGTTGCTCCACAGGACTGAGGAGTCCTGGGGATACAGGCAACCAGGGGCAGAGCAGGTTGGGGCTTACCAATACTGGAGAGTAGAGATGTGAGGCCAGCAGGGTGCTGGGGGAGATGTCCCTGCTGGACTCCTTCCAGCACTGCCCACCATGGCTCGGAGAAAAATGGTTGGAGTCAGCAGGGACTTGTAGGGTGAGACCTGTTTCCAAGCTGCTCTCTAAAACAGACTGTCCTTTGGGTGCAGAGGTTTGACACCCCTTTTGCAGGAGGACAGAGGCTGTGGCCCTCTGAAGAGAACACCTCTGAGCCCAAAACGTGCTCTGCCAAGTTGGAAGCATCAGAGGATTCGGGAGAAGGAAGAAAGGTTTTCCCAGAGAAGTAGATGCCTTGGGGTTATTACAAGGTGCATCCATTTCCTATATTGGCACTTCTAGCAGGCTCTTGAGAGCCTACAGCACCTGCAGGACATCCAAGCCTGCAGGACAGAGGACCAATTTCCTGCCAGAGCCAGATCTTAAAGGTGGACCCACTCCCCAGGGAAAGCTGGCCTTGAATTGCCCCTTGCCATGAGGTGACAGAGCCAGTGCGCCGAAGCCTTGGGGCTCAGTGCAGCCTCAGCCCCAGGAGCACTGGGAACAAGCAACTGAGATGTGCACTGATGGTCTGGTCTCGACTGGTCTCAGTCGAGCAGTCCCCCATCTTGCTAGCCCTCTTGCCCTCAGCTCACCTCTCTAGCTGGAGAGAAAGGATGCTCTTCCAGTCTCGTAACCCAGAACACCTCTACAATGTATTCCTGCTCCACTGCCTGTCAGTGAGGGGCCCCGGTGTGGCCCTGCTGCTTCCCATCCCCACTCCTTGTCACGGAGCAACTCTGCAGGGCAGCAGTGGGGAGCATGAGAACAGTGCCCAACAGTGCCCATGGCTTGCTCTCACAGGGCAAGTGAGGACGTCACTTTGGCACCAGGGAAACCTTCCTGTGATGTGTCACATCCCACTGTGACCTCAACTTATGTCATCTGGGGGCTCAGGGGGTCCATGCGGATGACATAGCCAGGGAGAGAGCAGAGAGATTTCCCCTCATGTTCTGGAAAGTACTCACCTCCACTCTCCACAGTTACTTTCCAAAGCTTGCTGATAAATCCTGCAGGAACATCTCCAGATGGTGCCAAATGCTGTGAAATATTTAAAATGATACAATAGAGAGGTCAAGTCCCAAAGATGAGATCAAAGTCATGTGGCATCCAACATGACAGCACAAAGCATGACCAGGTRCTGAGATGCTTTTTGTGAGCCTCAAAACTGGCTTCTCCTGTAGGTTGCTCTTTTTGTAGCAGTAGAATGCAGGACAATATGGGACAGGAGGCAGCCTTCCTCCATGAGGCACCAAAGCAGGCTCTTTGTTTTCTTGGTCTGCAGTACTTAAGATGGAGATGAAATGTCAGAAAACAGCAAATGTGTCCTTAATACACATCATCCAGAGGGCTTTATCTTGGGCTCAGTTCTTGCCAGTTTCCAAAGCACTGGGGGAGACGAGGTAGCAAATCTAGGGCAGTTTTCCCATTCTTCATTAATTTTGCCCAGCTTTCCTTCTGGCTGAGCCTGGGGAAAGCAGTTCTCATCTCTGGAGCTTGGTTGGTCCTTGGGCTTTTCCACATGACCTTGGAGCAGTGCTTCTCACCTGGGTACAGTGCCTGCCACCCTGCATCCCCCGTGGTGCCCTGCCTCTCCTGAGGGCCTGTACTGCCTTGGCACCCTGGATCTCTCACGACACCCTGGCTCTCTTGGGACACTGTGCAGATCTGCCTTCCTGAATCCCACATGCTTTTGTTTCTGGGCTTCCCAGGACATGCCCTCACACTGCAGCACTGGTGTCCAATCTCCAGTGCAGAGCTAGAAAGGCAGTGCTGTGCATCAGCACCTGCATTTTGGCTCATTCAGATGTTTGTGCAGTGACCAGCTCCCAGCTCTGCAGCTGCTGGAGTCTGAGAACAACCCTACAACCAGCCTTCCTGCTCTTCTTTGTTTTTGCATTGTCCTGAGGCAACTCTTCCAGAGGGGAGGCTCCATCCCCCTTGAATGTTCTGAGAGATCATGGAATCACAAAATCACAGAGTGGCTGACCTTTGGAGATCACCTAGTCCAACCCCCCTTCTCAAGAAGGGTCATCTAGAGCATGCTAGATAGGATCGTCTCCAGGCAGGCTTTGAACATCTTCAGAGAGGGAGACTTAACAACCTCTCTGGGCAACCTCTTCCAGAGCTCTGTCACCCTCAAAGCAAAGAAATTCCTCCTCATTTTCAGGTAGAACTTCCTGTGTTTCAGTTTGTGCACATTGCTTCTTGGCATCGCCAAGAAGATTCCAGCCCCATCCCCTTCACACACCCCTTAAGGTATTTATAGACACTGATAAGATCTATCTTCTCTTCTCCAGGCCAAGCAGGCCCAACTATTGCAGCCTTTCCTCAGGAGAAATGCTCCAGCCCTCTGATCATCTTTGTAGCCCTACGCTGGACTCTCTCCAGTAGCTCCATGTCTCTCTTGTACTGGGGAGCCCAGAACTGGATGCAGT
>NW_028186925.1:22691-26977 GCF_003343005.1 Rhea americana
CCTCTCCTGAGGGCCTGTACTGCCTTGGCACCCTGGATCTCTCATGACACCCTGGCTCTCTTGGGAGACTGTGCAGATCTGCCTTCCTGAATCCCACATGCTTTTGTTTCTGGGCTTCTCAGGACATGCCCTCACACTGCAGCACTGGTGTCCAATCTCCAGTGCAGAGCTAGAAAGGCAGTGCTGTGCATCAGCACCTGAGCATTTTGGCTCATTCAGATGTTTGTGAGGTGACCACCTCCCAGCTCTGCAGCTGCTGGAGTTTGAGAACAACCCTACAACCAGCCTTCCTGCTCTTCTTTGTTTTTGCATTGTCCTGAGGCAACTCTTCCAGAGGGGAGGCTCCATCTCCCTTGAATGCTCTGAGAGATCATGGAATCACAAAATCATAGAGTGGCTGAGCTTCAAAGGGACCTTTGGAGATCACCTAGTCCAACCACCCTTCTCAGGAAGGGTCACCTAGAGCATGCTAGATAGGATCATCTCCAGGTGGGCTTTGAACATCTTCAGAGAGGGAGACTTAACAACCTTTCTGGGCAACCTCTTCCAGTGCTCTGTCACCCTCACAGCAAAGAAATTCCTCCTCATTTTCAGGTAGAACTTCCTGTGTTTCAGTTTGTGTACATTGCTTCTTGGCATCGCTGAGAAGATTCCAGCCCCATCCCCTTCACACACCCCTTAAGGTATTTATAGACACTGATAAAATTATCTTCTCTTCTCCAGGCCAAGCAGGCCCAACTATTGCAGCCTTTCCTCATAGGAGAAATGCTCCAGTCCTCTGATCATCTTTGTAGTCCTACRCTGGACTCTCTCCAGTAGCTCCATGTCTCTCTTGTACTGCGGAGCTCAGAACTGGATGCAGTACTCGAGATGAGGCCTCACTAGGGCTGAGTAGAGCGGCAGGATCACCTTCCATGACCTGCTGGCAGCAGTCTTCCTAATGCACCTCAGGATTCCATTGGACTTCTGACCAGGAGGGCACATTGCTGTGTCATAGAGATGGGACTTTCCAAGTCACTGCAAAAGGAAAGACTCATTTACTTCTTTGGATTGCTTATTCAGCCCTTGACACAGCCTAGCTGATGCTGTGAGCCCCAGCCCTGAACCTTCGGCCTTTTCTCTCTCCATTGTGTGTCTACGCAAAGTCCTCCGTAGGCACCAGGGGCATGGGAAGTGTTGCTTTAGAGAGCTCACTTGATGCTGTTTCACATGGTGGAGCTGAAGGCCTGCTGSAGGCTAGTCTAGGATGTGGCCATGCCCCACCTTCCATCCTGCTCCAGGCATGAGAGTTCAGGAAGGATGTAGGGAGAGTAATGGGTTTGGTGTGGGTGGGATGGGTTTCCCTCCAAGTGCCTGAGTCCTGCAGAGGTTACTCTGAGCACCCAAGAAAATCTCTCTTCTCTATGGCCTCACATCAAAACTTTTTTCAGACTTTTGTACAGAAACATAGCCAAGATGCCCTAAGAGCAGCACGGCCCACAGCAAGGCCTGGGACCCCCAGGAGCTGTGTTACTCTCCCTTCTATTTCCCATATGCCCTGATTAAACAATTTTTAACACCGCTTTTCCTGCTCACTAGATGGACATTGTAAAATTYCGTTTTTTCCATCTTTCCTCCTTCCCATACTCCTAGTCCATTCAGATACCAAGCTGCTGCCATCTACTTCAGGGATTTTAAGGCTTGCTCCATCTTCCAGTAGTCTGTCCCTTGAGACAAATCTTTAATCTTGTTTCTATGTGTGGCTTCCTATCTGTCCAAAACACTCCTAGTGATGCTAGCCCGTGTGGAAAGTGGACCTCATGTGAGGCAGCTTGTCCTTAGTATRCTGTTGAGGAGTGTAATTATTTCCAATGAAAACACATCATGTTTTATTTTTAATTTATTTGGGGGGGAGAACATTTTGAGTTGATTTGTAGCTAGTTATCTAGGTAAAGCAGTTGGGAACTGGGGCATATGAGCTCTAACACTCAATTGCAGGCTTCAGTGGAATAAGATTAGCTTTTCACAAGAGTGATGTCAGTCCCAGGTGGCTGATGAGAGCAATGGTGGGGTTGGAGAGATGGGGAGGAAGATTGTCCTCACAGGGTCTGACCTCCAGGACACTGCTTTTCCTACATGTCCTGACTTCATTAGGAGACAGTCTGGATGGATCTCAAATATAGAATGTTACTGTCACTTATTCTGAAACCTGAAAAATAATAATCCTATGAAACCCCTTAAAAGTAGAAATACTTATAATCAGGCAGCCTCTGATCCAGCCACCCTGAGGTCATCATTAGCCCAGTCCTGGTTCATATCGTCCCGGGGTGAGATGAGGTTGAGTGGGAGGAGAGGAAGTAGGGTTTGAGTGCAGAGAGTAGAGCAGAGACCTTAGTGTGATGTGCCTCCCATTTATGCAGCACACTTGGATGCAGATGGGATGGACTTTCCCTAAAGGCAGTGGTGGGATTCATTTSTCTGGGCATCAGCAGGAAACCTAAGATGCCCTGGGGCAGTTGTTCAGCAAGCACTTCAAAAGGGCTTAGTTTTCCTATAGGTCCCATGCTGTATCCGCTAGAAACATGCAGTTGTGGTTGACACCATAGGCATCTGACTTGGCCCTGTCAATCTGGCTTTATGTCACCGAATCAAGTGTCTTCCCTGAATTACACTAACAGTGTGAAAGGTAGGGGTCTGCCCTTGTCTCAACTTCATCCTGAGTGGAGCTCTAGTAGTATCAGAAGACATCCAGTGTCATTTGAGATGGCCAAGAAAATTCCCCACCTGATCCCCAGCTGATGCTCTAAAAGGACGCAGGTCTCACCATCACTCTCTCAGAGCAAGCAGACACTGGCATGTGCATTGGACCACCTTTGTCACCAGGTGTTTGTGTGTGGGCAACTGACTTGCACCCTCCATCTCCAGTGATTACAACAGGAGCTGAGGCAAGAAGCTCATGTGCAGACATTTCTGCTGTGCTCACTTCAGCTTAGGCAAGGAGAATCTCAGGTCCCATCCATCTGTGGAGTTCATAGGAGTCATCTGAATGGCACTCCAGCACAGGGACTTCTAAATGGGTATGCAATGGCCAGATTGACTCGTCTGAATCAATACCTGAAACCTGGGTACATTAACTCCCTTCTTGCCCCTTTCTAGTCCTGCCTAGTTAAGAGATGGGAATAGAGCCTTCCAGAGTGGGACATTTCCACCTCTTGCAGATAATCATCCTCTGAGGAGACAAACTGCAATGGTGGAGTCTGTCTTCCTTCAGTGCTTAGAGAGGGACCACTGATGATAATTTTTGTCTACTTCAGGGAACATGTCCCAGGAGGAGGGAGCCCAAGCAACAGAGAAATTCATGTCTTCAGCTGGGTCTCTGCTCCTGAGTGGGGCCAGGCTCCCTGGGACAGAGGGAGCTCATGGCAGCCTGGTAGGACTGCTGAGAGACAGCTGTGTGCAGGAGCAGCTCCTCTGCAAGGAGCAGAAGGGCTCCGGGAACTGCCTGCTGCTGCTGACATGAGATGAGACAAGGCAGAGAGAAGTGAAAGGCAGTGTGGAGTGGGAGGACAGAAGAGAGCTCCTTGTGGGAGAAATCTTCCCAGCCCTTGACAGGGTAAGTCTCTGGCTGTGGGGCAATGCTACTGAGGTTCCTGGAGGGGTCTTCTGAACCCAGCTCAAACCAGGGCTGATATAGGATTTTTAATGATTTTTTTTCCTGGAGTATCCAGGACATATGGCAGGAAAAAGAGACACTTCAGAACAGGGGTTTGGCTGCAAACTGTCACAGGGACAGGGCACCCTTCTTACTTCTCCCAGGTATCCTGCAGTGGCRTGCTGCTGGGGTGTGCACCCAGGCCTGTGCAGGGCAGTGATTCAGAGCAGCATCCCTGCACCCCAAGGTGCTCTGTAACCAGGGTGGTGACTCTGCCACCCGTGAGGGTCAGCACTCAGGCTGCCTGGGCAGCTCCCAATGGCACTGCCGGGAGAAGCTCTGAATGACAGCACTAACTCTGGCCCAGGCACGTTCATTTTCCCTTTGAGAGGGTGCTGTGTGGGTCAAGGCTGCTCGGAGCTCCAATTCATGCACAGGACATGCCTGAGAGGTCTTGCCGAAAGGAAGAGCAAGCGAAGGGCTACTTGAAAGGGAAGGCGCTTTCCTTCTGGTCTCTGTGCTTTCAGTTTTCTCCCTAATTCTGGCAGGGAGAGGAAAGGTGAGTTTTCTGTTTTGGCAAGGAAGTGGGACTCACAGGAGTTCACACACAGAGATCAGTAGCTCTGCGAGAAAGCTCAGCAAACCCCTTCAACCC
>NW_028186925.1:27882-29874 GCF_003343005.1 Rhea americana
TAGACGTGCTTGCAAATGCTGGGAAAGGCACTAGGAGTTGGAGGATGCAGGAGAGAAGAGCCCAGGGTGTTACCTGTGCTGCATGGACACACTGGGAAGCTGCCCCAGGGCCATCGTCCCAGACCAGCCCCACACCGGCCTCTGTATCCTGACAGAGGGGAAAATCCCAGCCTTGCCTGGCCTCTCCTTTGCACCAGATCCGGGCAAATCCTGGAGTACAGCTCTCTGCTGATGCCCCACATGGGGCATAGCCCAGACTGGGCAAAGACGAGGTACTCAGACCCCTACACCCCCAGTCTCTGAGGGATCATTTAAAAGTCATTTAATAATATTACTCCAGCCCTTTCCATGTCTGAGGTCTCTGSTGCCAGCTCCAGCTGAGCTCTGCCTTTCCTCACCACTTCCCTGCATGCATGGACAAGGTCATGATGCTCCCTCTGGGCAGCCTGTATCCCTTCTACTCTCCTTGAACTTCCACCCCAGTACCCTGAATGCTGATGCTGCTGCCGGGACAGAGGGGGAGGATCACCTGCAGCAGTTCCTCCAGAAGCTCCCTAGGGAAATGCTGTGCTCAGCCCTACCTTCAGTCCCAACTCTGTCATGACAGAGGGGAGCTGCCCTCTCCAAACCCACTCTGGTGGTGCCATCCCCACCTCAGCCTGCTCCTGAATATCTCCAGTGCAGCCCTGCAGGGAGTTGGAATTGCCTCAGGCCTGGGGCTGTCTGGCGGCAGGAGGGTTTTACTTGGGCACAGCAGCAGCTGTGTTGGGAACAGGAGAGAACCAAGAATATTGAGTTGAAGTCCTCTGCCCTTCGTTGCACAAATGGGACACTGGACAGCTGATTTTTTTATGGCCGTCCAGGCTACAGGTGTGGGGTGGATCCCCACTTGAGGGTAGGAGCATCCGAATTTTCACGGGTGTCAGTGTAGCCATAACCATGGTGAAGGCAGGGGGTAAACCTGGCACACACAGCTGCAAAGGCTGAAAGAGGAAAAGGCAGTGTGGGGCTGGTGAAGGCTCTCTCTCTTTGCCATGGGGAAGAGAGTCCCCAGGTAATGCTAGACTCTGCTTTGGCCAATGGGAGGAGGGGACAGAGTAGGGTGGAAGAGGCAGACAGAGCTTCTCAGGATGTATGAGGGAGTTTTCCAACATCTAAGGCTGAGCCAGGGATCTTTGAATCTTCTCCCTGATGCTCTCCCAGTCAGACTCACCTCTCCCTGCCACATGTGCCGGAGCAGAGGCTGAGGAGCAAAAAAACATGGAATTGCAGAGGAGTTTTGGTGGGAAGAGACCACTGGAGGTCTCCAGTCTGAGCTCCTGGGCAAAGTAGGGCTGGCTGGAGGCTTTCAGCCTTGTCTGACCATCACTGGACTGTGCTTGACCCTCATTACCTGCTCTGCTCCTCTTGTCCAGGCAYTGYWGGTTAGCCTCTCTCATCRGTGGGTCACTGTCCTGCCTACCTTGCCAGAACCCTTTGTCTCCTCACTCTGCTTTTCACATGAAGCAGCCCTTCTGTGGGGCCATTGGCCATGCTTGTCGAGGTAGGAAGCAGACCTAGCTGGAYAGGGATCACCACTCCTGATATTACYGGCTGCTGCCTGTGCTCTTSMACAGTGCTCAGAATGGCCCCAGGGTGTCTGCAATGGCAGGAGATGTGTTTCAGAACGAACCAGCTCCAGTCTGTTGTGTTTCACTGAGGGTGCAGGAATYGCTCTTCAGTGACCYTTCCAGGGGCYYTTTGGGTCCCTRCTGCYTCTCTGGGGATTGCAGAGCCCACRTATCCCCATGCSTACCTGGATTAASTGCTACATCTTCAGATTAAASAATCACAGAATCSGTAAGGTTAGAAGGGACCTCTGGAGATCATCTAGTCCAACTTCCCTGCTCTAGCAGGGTCACCTGGAACATGTTAGACAGGGTTGAATCCAGAGGGGACTTTGAACATCTCCAGAGAAGGAGACTCCACAACCTCTCTGGGCAACCTGTTCCA
>NW_028186926.1:0-26739 GCF_003343005.1 Rhea americana
TGGAGAGCCGTGCTGGGGACGCTGAGCTTGTTCCTGCGACGGCAGGAACCGCTCCAGGGTTGGCCGTGCCGAGGCCGTGAGCCCTGGGGAAAGGCCTTGGTGGCAAGGGACTAGCAGGTGCTTGGCCTGCGCCTGCCCAGCCTCTCACCCACAGCTTTCCTTCCCCCACAGGCATCACCGCCCTCCCAGACGCCGCAGCTCCCAGGCGACGGCCCTCACGGCTCAGGACAGTGCTGCGGGCTCTGCGCAGAGCTTTCTGCTGCCACTGTGTCTCGGGGCAGTGAGAGAAACAGCGCAAGGATGCATTTGCCAGAGAGTACCCCCGAGGTGGGGGCTGGCGCAGAGCCCCATGTCTCTTGCCCCATGGTGACGAGCCCTCTGCCCAGGCAGCCTTGGGGAGCAGGGCGGCAGCCGCCTGTGTGGGAGAGCGCTGCTGTTGTGGAGGGCATCAGGGGCCACATGAAGTTTCCATGTGGGAAAGACGGGGCTTGGGGGGGAAAGGCCGGCAGTAACTTGGCCTTTCCCATGGGCTTTGATTGTAGATGGCGGAGGACACTGTCAGGGACGTCCTTGTCACGGTGCGAGCTCTTCCTGCCTCCGCCGRCCTTCTAAAGAAGACTCCCTTGGGGCACAGGGAGACAGCGCCAGCCATGGCCTTGGGGCAGAAAGGGAGATCATCTTTCCTTCTCTCATTGCCCCACCAACCAGACCCATCCTTTCCCCCTTTCCTCCTTGCCTCACTCTGACTGCATCTTCAGACCAGCCTTGGGGCAGCTGTGTGGTGCATTCACACCTTTCCCTGAAGGACAAGCTGCCTTCAGAGCCATCCTGCTCCTACACTATCCTCCTGAGAAATGTGCCATAGAGTCTGTGTTGCCAATATCGTATTCAGCCCTGTGTGCCAACCAGCCTGCCTCTGAGGTGGAGACCCCGAGAGCCAAGGCATCTGTTGTCCTCCTAGGTTTTCACAACCTTCCTCCTTTGGGCTCCTGTTGAGTCTAGAGACAGGTCTTCTGAAGCAGGGGGAAGAAGGAGAAAAGTAAGATGCCACTGCCAGACCAAGTCAAGAAGTTGAGAATCTGCAAACAGCGGGCATCAGGCATACACGGGGCTGTTAAAGCCTCCAGGCACTCCTGCCATATCTCTGAGCCCAGCCAACCCCCAACATTTCTCACAGGTCAGAAACAGATGGGGTTTTTCAAAGGGGGCGACATGGGGTTCCTGCTCAGCGCCCACAGCCGGAGCATGGACTTGCCCCTGTGCAAGCTGTGGTTAGGTGTTGCAACACAGGCCTAGCACTGGTGTGCTCTAGGTTGCTCCCTCTCCCAAGGGCCAAGTCACACGGCAGCCTGGGCCATGCTCCACCAGCCCCTGGTGCCAAGGCCATGTTGCCACCTGTGCGGTGGCAGTGGGCCTCAGAGGGCTGTGGGGGGATCACTCCAGGCTCCTTCTCCAATGCTGAGCCCAGCACACGTGACTGTAGGACATGGCAATCCCTGACCAAGCTGGCATCAGGAGCCCACATCCCTGTGCTGCTGACCTTCAACACACCACAGCAAGGAGGTGTGCTAAGGCCTGTACAGTTTGGGGGCTACCCTACGCCCCCACTGCCCACCACTGCTGGGGAAAGGGTCTGTTTGGGAGGGAGCAGTGGGGGAGAGGAGTGCTCGAGGGATGGCTCTTGCCAGCACAGAGCTCAGCCATGGGTGCTCCCAGTCCATCGGGCTGGCGTGCACTTGTAATACAGACAGGAGCATGCACCAGCCACCACTAGCTTTACCAGTCCCCTCCCCTAGCACAGAGCACTGAACACAGCGATGAGGAGAAAACAAATTATTTGAAGGCGAGGTGGTGGAGTTCCTCTTTATGTGAAAGAGCAATCGGAATGCATTGAGCTCTGCCTAGGCGGGGAGGAGGAGGCAGTTGAGAGCTTATGGGTAAAGATCAAAGGGCAGGCTAACATGGGGGACACTGTCGTGGGTGTCTACTACAGGCCACCCAACCAGGAAGAGAAAGTTGATGAGGCCTTCTATAGACAGCTGGAAGTAGCCTCAAGATCACAGACCCTGATTCTCATGGGGGACTTCAACCACCCTCACATCTGCTGGAGGGACTACACAGTAAGGCACAAGCAGCCCAGGAGGCTTCTACAATGCATGATGATAACTTGTCGCAAATGGTGGAGGAGCCTACAAGGAAGGGTGTCCTGCTGGACCTTGTCCTTACCAACAGAGAGGGACTGGCTGGAAATGTGGAGGTTGGGGGCAGCCTTGGCTGCAGTGACCGCAAGATGGTGGAGTTCGGGATACTACAGGAAAGAATTAAGGCAACAAGCAGTATTGCAACCCTGGACTTCAGGAGAGCAGACTTTGGGCTCTTCAGAGACCTACTTGGAGGAATCTCATGGGTTAAGGCCCTAGAAGGAAGTGGGGTCCAGGAGAGCTGGCTACTATTCAAACATCACTTCCTCCAAGCTCAAGAGCAGTGCATCCCTCTGAATAAGAAGTGCAGAAAAAAGGGGCAGGAGACCTGCATGGGTGAGCAAGGAGCTCTTGGCCAAATTCTGAGAGAAGAAGAAAATTCACGGAATGTGAAAGAGGGGACAGGCTACTTGGGAGAATTATAGGAATGCAGCCATAGTATGTAGAGATGCAGCGAGGAAGGCTAAGGCCCAGTTGGAATTGAGTCTGGCAAGGGATGTTAAGGACAGTAGGAAGGGCTTCTTCAAATACATCAGCAGCAAGAGGAGGATTAGGAAAAATGTGGGCCTGCTACTGRATGGGGCGGGGCCCTGGTGACAAGGGATACAGAGAAGGCAGAATTACTGAATGCCTTCTTTGCTTCAGTCTTCACTGCTAAGGGCAGCCCTCAAGAATCCCAGAGCCTGGATGTGAGGGAGAAAGTCTGGAGAAGGGAAGACTTCCCTTTGGTTGAGGAGGATAGGATTAGAGACCCTCTGGGCAGGCTAGACATCCACAAATCCATGGGCCCAGATGGGGTACACCCATGGGTACTGAGGGAGCTGGCAGATGTTGTTGCCAGGTGTATCTGTACTACGTGATACTTGATGGGAATGGTCCATGTTGCAACTTTTGTATCTGTATCACCTGCTATTTGGTGAGAATAGTCTAGTGCTGTAACTTTTTAGTGCCTAGAACAATACCGCTGTGTTAAGTGGGATACAAATAAGTAACTAACAAGGTCCTGGATATCTGTGAGAAAGAGCAGCGGTTGGTTACATATAGATTCCGTGGCTGGAAGCCACAGAATCACCATGAGAAGCAGTCCACATGAAGGTCAGAAGTTGAAGAGTAATGAAATAGTGACCCCCAAAGTCAAATGTGGCCCCCGAAATAAGTCTGCACGCGTGCGCAGTATCACAGCCCGGTTATGCAACCGGGGTGGAGTTGGGCTAGACTCCCTGCACTTGCTGGCCCCATGTGCTGGGACTCCCACCTACCGCGAATAATCATAAATACTGGAGTTTTTCCGGAGGAGGGAGAGGCTGCTACACAACAGAGGACCACGTTGCCTCCTCGGGGACACCCGAAAAGATTGTGCCTGCCGACTCTCCCTCTTGCCATGCAGACGATCGGGACAAGCATTGAGGTGGTCCTTCTCGAGATTACCATCAGGTAGGTCTGTTTGTAAGTATCTACTAATAAACTGCTTGCTACTGAAGAGTGTTTGTGTGTGTGTGTGTGAGTTTGTGCTGGCTGGCCAAACCAGATGTTTGGCCCCCGGGAATCTAACTAGAACACCAGGCTGCTCTCCATCATCTTTGAAAGGTCCTGGAGAACTGGAGAGGTGCCTGAGGACTGGAAGAAAGCCAGTGTCACTCCAGCCTTCAAAAAGGGCAAGAAGGAGGACTCAGGCAACTATAGGCCCATCAGCCTCACCTCCATCCCTAGAAAGGTGATGGAACAGCTCATTCTGGATGTCATCTCCACACATATGGAGGAAAAGAAGGTGATCAGGAGTAGCCAGCATGGATTCACCAAGGGGAAATCCTGCTTAACCAAWCTGMTAGCCTTCTCTGATGGAATGACTGGCTGAGTAGATGAGGGGAGAGCAGTGGATGTTGTGTACCTTGACTTCAGCAAGGCTTTGGACACTGTCTCCCATAGCATCTTCCTAAATAAGCTCAGGAAGTGTGGGTTAGATGAGTGGACATTGAGGTGGATTGAGAACTGGCTGAAAGGTAGAGCTCAGAGGGTCATCATTGGGGTGGAGTCTAGTTGGGGGCCTGTGGCTAGTGGCATCCCCCAGGTCTCAGTACTGGGTCCTATCCTGTTCAATTTTTTTATCAATGACCTGGATGAGGGGACAGAGTTCCTCCTCAGCAAACTTGTGAATTATACCAAGCTGGGAGGAGTGGCTGATACACCCGAGGGCTGTGCTGCCATACAGAGAGGCTTGGACAAGCTGGAGAGCTGKGCAGAGAGGAACCTCATGAGGTTCAACAAGGGCAAGTGCAGAGTCCTGCACCCCTAGGGAAAAATAACCCTTGGCACCAGGACAAGCTAGCGGCTGACCTTCTGGAGAGCGGCTCTGCAGAGAAGGACCTGGGAGTGCTGGTGGACAAAAAGTTGACCATGAGCCAGCAATGTGCCCTTGTGGCCAAGAAGGCCAATGGTATCCTGGGCTGCATTAGGAAGAGTGTTGCCAGCAGGTCGAGGGAGGTGATCCTGCCCCTCTACTCAGTTCTGGGGAGGCCTCATCTCGAGTACTGTGTCCAGTTCTGGGCTCCCCAGTACAAGAGAGACATGGAGCTACTGGAGAGAGTCCAACATAGGTCTACAAAGATGATCAGAGGGCTGGAGCACCTGCCCTATGAGGAAAGGATGCGAGAGCTGGGCCTGTTTAGCCTGGGGAAGAGAAGACTGAGGGGGGATCTTATCAATGTGTACAAGTACCTGAAGGGAGGGTGTCAAGGGGATGGGGACAAACTCTTTTCAGTTGTCCCATGTGACAGCAGAAGAGGCAATGGGCAGAAATTGAAGCACAGGAAGTTCTACCTGAACGTGAGGGGGAATTTCTTCACTGTGAGAGTGACGGAGCACTGGAACAGGTTGCCTGGAGAGGTTGTGGAGTCTCTTTCTCTGGAGATATTCAAGGCTCGCCTGGACGCAACCCTGTCTAACATGCTCTAGGTGACCCTGCTGAGTGGGGAGGTTGGACTAGATGATCTCCAGCAGTCCCTTCCAACCTTACTGATTCTATGATTCTATGATTAAGGCAGCTACAAATGGACTTCTGCAATGCTGCTCAGAGTTTTAGTAGTCTGGGAAAGGGGGCTTCAATCTACTATCTAAAATACTGGAAAATGCTGGGATGGTGCCCCAAAACAGGGACTGTTGCAAAGGAGAGCACTATCTTGTATGCTGTAACACCTGGCAAAGCAGACGGGGTAGATGCTGAGCCCCAGCCCTTCCTGTGCAGCACCAACTTCTACTTCTGCTGCAATTCAGCAGAAACGCACTCCCATGAGGCTTGTTTTGAGGAGCGCCCTGGTTGGAAATGCTTTTGTGGGAGAACAGCCTCCTGGTAAAGACACTAACAGGGACCCAAGCTTTTCACTGCCACTAAAACAATGTGCCTGCAGGCTACTTGATCATTCTCTTGGCAAAACCAGGAATTTAAGTCAGAAAAAACTGTTGCAATCTCTAATGCATCATTGTCTTTAGCCTCAAAAGACAGGTGGCATTGGATTGTGAGCCTTCAGGAGCCACCATGAAGACAGAGCATAGCCAGCAGTCATCCCCTGCGACAGCCCAAAATCACCACTTTGGTCACTAGAGAGAAAAAGAAAATCAAGAGTATAGGGAAGGGGAGAGCCAAGATACAGCACAGAAGGGCTTTAAGGCAAAATGCTCATGATCTTGTACTATACTACATGCAGATTTCTAATAGAAATCTATTTCTACAGTAGTCTGGCAGATTAAACTATACTGTAATTATTACTATATACTGTTAACTTGTATTACAAGTATGTAATAATGAATACATAAACACAAATGTGTGACATTCTCCATGGGGAGCTGAGTGATGCTGCTGGGGAGGCCCTGGGTGGGGAGCTCTGTGTAACCCTGGAACTCACCAAATGCTGCAGGGTCCCTCTTTCAACATTGCCTGTGACCGGGGTGGGGAGGAGGTAGCAGGATCCCACGGCAGGGCCTGATCCCTGCTGCCCCCTCCCTGCCTTGCCCCCACAGCCTCCTGAGCTGCACTGAGGCACTGCGAAGCTTTTGGTGGGGGTGGGGTGTGTGTGTGAGGAGACTCCCCAGCTCCCAGTGCGGCTGGCTCTGTGCCCCAAGCAGACAGGTGGACATGCAGCCACTGAGGCCGGCAGTGAATGGGCAGCTGTCCACATGGAGCCGGGTGCCAGAGACTTTCCTTGCACTGCTGTACCCCACGGGTGGATGCTGGCAGGTCACTGTCACCCCAGGAGCTGAAACCRGCTGGRTT
This sequence comes from Rhea americana, assembly GCF_003343005.1. Lineage (NCBI taxonomy): Eukaryota > Metazoa > Chordata > Aves > Rheiformes > Rheidae > Rhea > Rhea americana. Next base: position 6,469 of record NW_028186926.1, read on the forward strand.
GTGGGGGGCCTTCTATGCCCYCAGTCTCYAGTCAGGGTTTGTTCCTCTCAGGACCCCTCATCTGCCCTCCYGTGCAGCACATGGCCCCCCATGTCCTTCTGGAGTTTCATCAGTATTTARAAGAATTTGGGGCAGAGTGACATTGCTAAGATTGATCTCAATATTCCTTTATGAATGTTRAGGAAATCCTACAACMACCAGTTAATAATTWYATGWTGTGAGTACTCATCAATTTAAATAAACACATGGAAATGTAAATGYTSTAATACTTATTTTCAAAAATCATTTCAAATTATTTTTTGGAAGAGCTCCTTCTACCTTRCCACCAAGCTTATACCTTCCAGAGGGTGSTCCGCTGACTATTTTGCCYTGGGGTGTTGTTTGCTCCAGCAGAGGTTGGGCTCAATGCTGACAGAGAGGGAAGGCCTTGGTAGGGGGTGAGAGCTTCCTCAGTGGCTCCTCAGGTATGGGTCTCCCCCACAACCTTCTCGGTGTGTCTTTCAGTGCACCCCAAAACTCTCATGCTGCCTTTTGGAGAAACCCAGATCCCTATGGGTRCTACCAGAGGATATGGTATCTRGCAAAATATCTCCCCTCAGATCACTTTTTCYCCTGCCTTGGGATTGGTGATATYGGACAAGGTTCAGCCAACAGTTAAAGTCCAAGATAGAGGTTGGGCCAGAGAAAGCCTCAAGCTCTCAAAATGCATGTGCAGGCCTCTGGGTGGCTGACAAGTTTTACCCTGACCAGCACGCTCAAACTCTCYRCTGTCGCRAGCATGTCTCTTCCAGTGTTGGCATCCACAGAGGTTTCAGAGCTGTGCTCYGGCAGGAGGTCAGATGAGGGAATGGCTTTGGTGGTTAGGCAGCGGGGAGAGGCTTCAGGAAAGGCTGGGGTTTGGCTTACARTTTCTGGTAATCAGSTAAGGTATGTTTTAGAGTTTYAGGTTAGAGGACTGRGTTAAGKMTGGAGTTTGTGGCTTACATATTAAGGCTAGRTGTAAGAGCTAGYGACTAGAGTGACTCTTGGGGGAAGAGKTAGGGGAAGGARTTACRGGTTTGTGTTGTGATTAGGGTATCAGATGRGGACTAAAATAGGGCATTGGGGGAGGGTTAGGGTAGGGTTAAGGGCTAGAGGTAGTGCTTAAGCTCAGCAGTTAGACTCAGCTGCAAGCGCCTCACACGAGTAGTCTCACAGTCACTGACCTCACCACCAGTACCTGAATCTCCCCTAACTCCCCCAAATCTGTCGCCTGTTATTACCACTCGCTGTGGTCTCTCTAATTTACAGGATGCCCTACTGTGTGAACAAACACATTTGTGCACACACATTTGTACACGCTCATTAGGTCAAAAAGCAAACAAAGGGTTAATCCCTTCCTTAGAGTGCTAGTGCTAAAATAATGTTCCTCACCTTCTCAGTCTTTACCGATGGTGCTGCTAACACCTCTCTGAATATCTCCAGAGAAGGAGATTCCACAACCTCTCTGGACAACCTGTTCCAGTGCTATGTCTCTCTCACAGCTAAGAAGTTCTTCTGTATATTTAGGCACAACTTCATGTGTTTCAGTTTCGGCCCATTGCCTCTTGTCCTGCCACTTGGCATCACTGAAAAGAGTCTGGCCCCCTCCTCTTGACACCACCGCTTAAGGTATTTGCATACATTGACAAGATCCCCTCACAGTCTTCTCTCCTCCAGGCTAAACAGGTCCAGTTCTCGCAGCCTTTCCTCGTAGGGCAGATGCTCCAGCCCTCTGATCATCTTTGTAGCCCTCTATTGGACTCTTTCCAGTAGCTCCATGTCTCTCTTGTACTGGGAAGCCCAGAACAGGATACAGTTCAGAATACAGTTGGCCTTCCTGGCCACAAGGGCACATTGTTGACTCATGGTCAACTTATTGTCCACCAGGACTCTCAGGTCCTTCTYTGCAGAGCYGCTTTCYAGCAGSTCAGCGCAAATGATCCTGGTGCTCTCTGTCAAGCTCCCATCCCTGCTGCCTGTYTCTCCCTCCAGCCACATGCCTCGCTTYGCCCCTRTGCTCTGGCATGCCTGGCAGTCCACTGCAGAGTGGGAGCAGGTRYKTGCTTRCCAATTCTTGTCCATCTGCAGGATCCTCTSCTGGGAACATGCTACTCTGGCCACAAGGGCAGCTGCTRCCTCCTCATGGAGYGGCTCTCCTCAGAGTGAGSACCCCAGGGGCTCTGCTCACAGCAGGGACACAGTCCCCATGGAGACCACCTCATCACAGTGGTCTTGTGGGCACGATGCCACCACCATCACAAARCACTGCTGCTCACTGCGGCAACACCCCTCACYAATGCATTCCCTCATGGGAATACSCCTCTGCCAGTATTTCAGATGGTAAATCTCAAGGAGGCAAAACATGCCTGTGTCCTCCAGTTCAGCTTTTACTCAGAGACACATTTCAACACATTTCATGTGGATCCTTCATTCATACCTTGCCAGCATTGTTCTCCCAGCAGACACAAAGCACAACCCAGCCTTTGCCAGGCAACGTCCAGGGATAACTACAAATAGGCTGAATGTGGGCTGGGGAAGCTCTGGGGGCAAGGAGCAGCCCCAGCAGGGCAGGTCATTCCTCCATGAAGAGGGGGCTGTGAGGGGCAGGGCTGCTCACAGCTCCCACTCACCCCCAGGATACTTCCCAGTTCCCAGTGGGGGCACAAGGGCAGGGGCTTCTGAAGGGCCGAAGGAGGCTCAGGTGGGATGGGAAGAAGAAGCTCTGAGCTGTGAGAGCTGCAGCACTAGCAACCCCCCCCAGGTAGCAAGGGAGGAGGCAGAGGAACAGAGCAGCAGCTTTCTGTACTGCTTCTGCCCCTGGAAACTCGTGGAAAGCTGAAGGGTTCTGGGTGTTGGGGGGGGGAAACTGGTGGGGAAAGCAGACAGGCAAGAGCTGCTGTGCTGGGGCAGTGCAGCAATCATTTTTCTTGATCAGCTTGTGAAAATATGGCTTTTTTTCCTTCAGCTTTAAGCTGTGAGCATCAACAAGCTATCCTCTACAGTAATAASGAGAAAAGAGCAGGGYCTGAGCTGATGTGAGTATATGTAGAGTTCAGGCACTTTTTTGGCAGCTTCCTCTCTTCTTGCGGTTGCTAAGGAGGAATGTAAAAGGCTGGCCACAAATGGGCACTCTCMTCACTAGATTAAGGAGAAGGATATGAATACATCCTTGCCTGGAGAACATTTTCAAAGGATTTACAGGTTAGGACCCATTGGTTCACTTTGTATCCAGTATTGCTCAATGCCAATAACCACATTTCTTTCTCCCAGGTCCTTGGATAARCCTAAAYGCTTAAGCTAGAGAGTAACCTTCTCATCGAGGTCTGCGTTCCTTTTGGAGATGAAGGTAGCTAAGCATAGATTCACTCTTGCTTCTGTGTTGTGTTCTGCCACTGGAGAAAGGGGTGCATCTGTTGAAGAGCGAGTATTGTTACTGTATCCAGACATTCAAACTGTAGCTATCTCTAATTGTCACATTGAGAAGGTTGACTGGTACTTTGTGTCTGCTGGAAGGCTGATGCTGGCAGGTTGTGACTGAAGACAGCTCAACTGAAACTGATGTTGTGCTAAAAGTTGAACTTGAGGACACAGAAATGTTTTGTCTTCTTGATTTTTACCTTCCGAAATACCAGACCATGCTGAATAAAGATACATCTTTATAGGAATAGGTTTGTGTTTACTATTTTCTGCTTGACATTAGTAGCATATTGAGAGCAACTATTCCTTGTGTTCAGCGAAAGGTGCAGTTAAAGATATCAGTTCTGATGCAGGGAGTATCTGTGCAGCAGACACAAAAGGGAGATGCTCCCAACTGTATTTGGGAGCAGAAGAGTTGAAAAGATGGGATTTTGTGGTAGAAAGAGTGAAGAATCCTTACAGTGTTGATAGTTGTTTTGAAAACAACTAGAAGAAAACTTAGAAAYTGYTTTCAGTCTTTGTTCCTGAAGTAGGACTACTTGCAAGACTCTGTCTTTGTATCAGCTACCAAATATTTCACCTGAGTATTGCTGTCCTCACTGCTGAGTCAGGAAGTATCCAGCTGAGACTTTTCAAAAGACCTAGCTCCTGAGCCCTGCTTTAGCAGAACATTATTTATGTGGATGTCTGAGAGCTGCTTTTGTCTTTTATTTCCTTTCCTATGTGGACTTTCCTTTTCCTGGGGCTTACAGAAAGGTGTGAATCACCTGCTGGCTTCTGGCCTTGAATGACTCAGTAATCTTTAGAGTGTTGCTTTCCTTGAGGAAGGAGGTGCAAGCTTTACATCTAGCCCAGGACAGTATATTCTTGCTAGTTATTAGTATTATCCGTGTTGAGTGAGTATGACAGGATACACTATTTCTAGTGCCAGCAGGAGGGATCTCAAGTCAGCAGAGTGACCTGAACTGCAGGTTGTGTGCCTCTACACATGGGCAGCAGCAAGAGCATTTCAGCAGAAAGTCTAAGATCTTTCAGTCAATGAAGATATAATCAGAACCCGAAAGCACAGGACCCTCAGCAGCCTGACTGCTACTGGATCCACCTCAAAGCCTGTTTGAGTGAACTAGTGTATTTGTACTTCTGGCTGGGAAGTTTGATCCATACCATCCCTATTAATCCTTTTGGTTACTGGGAAAGGACTGACTTAATTCCAAAGAGTTCTGGACTTCTCAGGTGTAAACAAGCAGGTACTTAAAAACCTGAAGGGATAGCAGATCTCATCCTTTTTGTCTTTGAGGATGTGGTGTATGTGTTTGCTCTCGCTGTAGCCTAATGGTGCTGTTCCCAGCCTACGTCAGGCCTCAGCATGAGCCATATGTTAGACCCAAAGGCTGAGCCGGAGTGGAGTGAACAGTCACATCTTGGTGACGGTGAAGGTATTCCTTTTGAGGGGCATATGTAGGGGCATCTTCAATGTGTATGTATTTGCTTGGTGTTCAGAGTCTATGTGGTTTTAATGATACTCCTTTCCAAATGGAGAGAGTCACCCTGCTGAGTAGCCTCTAAAATGCAAGTGAGCATCTTGAGGATGTCCACTTGTAATTCGGTGTGCTGGGCTTTACTCTGAGCGAGCTAACTGTGCTTAGATGCAAGTATGCTTGGAAATGTTCCTGTTTTCCCTTGCAGGATAACATGTAGCTTGCAGTCTTCCTCCCCAGTACATCACGAAATGTTTTAGAGAGGAGGTGCTGGTGGCTTCCCCCTTTTCTAACTATTGAAACTGATACGGCGAAAGAGAAGGGTTCCTGCCATATGTTGAGGGAAGAAAGTGGGAAAGGACTTGAGCTCTTCTTTCCCTCCCACTCTTGCTTCTCCAGAAGAATAGTGCTGGAAGCTGATGTGAAGTTTTCCTTTGTTCAGGATTGCAATGTGGGTTGTAGCCAGACTGAGCACTGACTCTCGGCACTGGAGGTCACCTTTTTTTTTTCCTCTTGTCATGGTGGCTGGTTGGGGGCTGTTGACACATGCTGCTGAGGGACTGTAAAACCATACTGTAGCAGCCCATGGTCCATGGCCTCCAGAGCTGCTCTCAGCTGTGACAGTCCTTGCTTGTCTTGGGAGTGATTTCTGGTGGAAAAAGAGCCGTGTGAGTAGGTAGAGGCTTAGAGGAGAGGGGAGCAGCTGTTTGCATGGCAGGCRTGGGCTTGCAGCAGCTGGAGGAGGTCCTGAAGTTGAGCCCTCCGTGAGGTTGTCATACTTCCTTTGGAAGAGGTTTTACAGTACGAGATAGTTGCCTGTCAGCTTTTTATGCTCCATCTTTTAATTTTTCATTAGCTGATTTGCATCTCTTCTGGTGTTACCTTTGAACAACTTCTTGTGCTGCTGGCTGTATAAACTGTCTTCTTTGCAGATCCTCAGCTTTATATGAAAACCAGGGCTAAGGCTAGGTTACGTATGATGTTCCAGTTTCAGGGTGCCATAATCTTGCATGTTCTCYCTCTGCAAAAGCTGAAGGACAGTGGAAATGTTCTTAACAATGGAGTGATCAAGCACTGCAAACATTTAAAAAGAAAACAAAAAAAAAAAGAAGTTGTTTATGCAAGTTGCCAAGTGGCTAGAGCCAGATATACCCAGACTTGCTCCAGGACGAGAGCTCTAGGCAACTTCTGATTACCTCTAATACCAAGGCCAGGATTAAGATTCTTTAGTGATAGAACATATTTTTGCAAGTCTACATTTCTAATTGAAGCATTAGAACAAACACTCAAGCACACCAAGGTGGGGGGGGGGAGGAGGAGGCTGAACCCTACCAAGATAGCCTTTTCCATTGGCTCTGGGGTGAAGCCTGAGTCTCATTTGAAAGAGAAAAGATTAGGACTGAATGTGCTGCGAGTGACTATAAACTACTTGATGCCTTCCGTGCTTTTCAGGGATGTTTCTTCTGGTCACTCTACAGTCTGCCATGCACTCTATTTTTCCCTTTGCATCATAGACCAGATGTATGGAGAAAGATCTGAATGCAGGGAAATGCTGGGCAGCCTGAGGAGTCCACTGAAAGAAAAAGCATATGCACGAGAGCTCACAGCAGAGGCCTAGAAAAGCCTGTTGCCATGGGGCTGAATACTGCCTCCTCTGATTGCTCATGACATAGGCTCATGACACATCTCACGGAGTCAAATAAATTCTGTGTGAAAACAGGAGAAAGAAAGTAGAAGTGAATCAAAAGGCCAGCAGTGCCACCAGTAAATATTTCCAAGTAGAGACAGATTTTACCCCCTCTCTGGCAAGGCTGTTTCTTCCATGGTGAGCAGCTATTGTTCTACACAAGTCCTTTGTCATTAAATACAGATATCTATACACACAGATATATGTGTATATATAAAAATAATATATGAATCTGTATATACCTATACGTCATATATAATATATATACACAATTTGTTGTTCATTGTTTGTATATTTTTATATATATATAGATAGATAGCGTTTTTGCTTATTTAGAAGCTGTACATGTCTTTCAGAGGGTATAAGTGGTACTTTAAAAAGAGGATGCACTGTCTAGTGATTAGGAGTCACCTTCAGGGTTCAGAAGATGAATTATCTCACCAAATACACCAAACGGACAAAAGGAAACATTGTTCGACTATAAGAGGTAAAAGACCACATCCTTTCGATTCAAATGCTTCAGGGTACTGAGTCTTTGGAAGCAGCCTGAGTGGCTATAAGTGCGAGGTGAGACAGAGGAGGGAGTAAAGAAAAGTTTATTGAGGAGGGAGGGTTGTATCAATACATGCCAGAAATAAGTATAAAAATAAAACTCAGCACTAGAGTTCTAGTCAACTCTGTTGTTCTTATTGATCAGATTGAAGGACCCACCCTCCAACTCTTCCACCAGAGAGATCCACAGACTATCAGGGTATGCTAATTCCGTCTATGGTATTCCTTAAGTGATTGAAGAGCAAAGAAATGTGCTGTCCATCCATTTTGTGAAGAAAAAAAAAACTTATGCAGGTTTGTGTAGCCATCCTGGCCCTTCTAGTTTCTACAGCTGTTAAAACAGCAGTGAATTATGTAGCAGGAGCAAAACTGAGAAAGAGTTTGTTAAAACAGAGTAAGGAAATACTTGAAACAATGTCAGTGTTGCATATTCATAGGCCACTAAGCTTATGTCAATATTTTGATATTTCAGTGTGAAAATCATTTAAAACTTCAGCTGAACAGTGAAGTTGGGTTGGGCCCATCATTTATCTGTTTCTGTTACTGTTCTGGTCAGGAAATCCTCTGACCTACTGTACTCAATTATGTTTCTGGATCTTTGACTTGAGCCACTAGAGGTACTGCAGTGCTGTGGTGGCAAAAAGAAATGCTGTCCACTGGCATTTGTCCTGTCCTGGCAGGATATCCAGGAAGTTTATTTGTACTCTGGGTTAGGAATCAACACACAAGGAAGGCATTCCACTGGTTTCCTTGTGGAATGGCTGAACCAAATAACTATCTTATATGCACTTATGGTAATGCTGTAACTTTACCCATCCAATTTGCACTTCTTTAGGTACAGCTCCTGTGTTTCAATGCTCATGCTTTTTTTCTAAAGATGTTATTCTGCTCCTTCTTCCCTTCCCACCTTCTTTGATAACTGTTGACCAATTACAGTTGAACGGGACAAACATAGAGATGTAAATGTTTCTGAAGTCTTGGCATCAGGAAAATTAGTGTGTGGGTGTTGAATAGCTCCTGATGGGTGTGTTCTGAAAGAGAGAAAGCTGTAATTCTACCCTGTGTTGGCTGACTGCATGCATTTGGCTGGCCAGTGCCCATATGGGATGTGAGAACTATCGTTTGCCCAGCCAGCATGGTGGGGACCAGGAGACATGGTGAGGATTGGCAGGATTGCTTAAGGGAGGTATGGTACGAGTCATCAAGAAAATGGGCTTTGGTAATCTTCCTGACCACAGGACAGCTTATTACTTGCTGGAGGGAGGGGGGACAGTATTAACTAAGAGCAATGGGGAGAAGGACAGAAAACAAAACAAAAGCCCATTAGCATCTTTGTCTTCCTTGGTAACATCATTTTTAAAGTTCTTGCTTTCTAATTATTATTCTAGAAATACTTATTGCCAGTCAACATGGTACAGGTCAGAGTTCAAAATATCTGCAGAGCTGGGAGATACAGGCAAAGGTCTCCTTGGAGCCTCAAGAATACATACTCGGGAAAAGTTTGCAGTTCATACACTGGACCTGTCACCTCTGTTCGTTAGCACCACATCCCCTGAAGAAAGATGCACCCGGATATCTTGTTCCTTCTTTAATCTCCTAGGATTAATGGACTCAACTGAGGTAGGTGGAATTCATGGTTAAGGAGGTGGCCTGGTTTTCATGTGCTTCCTATTATTTCTGTCTGAAAATCCACATCTCTTAGATTGAGTGGCATCAAATGACAATGTTGCATAGGATTGTATTTTCCAATCCAAACTAAAAACTTGATGTTGCTAGTCAGGATAAGTCAGGATGTTGCTAGCAGCTCAGGAAGCTGGAAGATGCTGCTCATAAACTTCTCTCAGTGGCAAGAACTCTAGCTGGTCTCAGTGGAATTCAGACCATGGCTTTCTTTATCTCCTAAGACTCTCTAGCTCGCAATAGAGCTCCCGCTAGCTCCATCAGCCTAATGTCACGTCAAGCACTTTTTCTAGCTTCTTGTATTTTAATAACCATATAATGCAAGCAAGGATGTTTTGCACAAGCATCTCTTGGGTTTTTTATTTTTCCTGTTGTTGTATGAAGGAGGAAATATAATAACACACATGTCAGAGAATATAAAGATTTCCTATAGCTGAGGACATTTACCAAGTGCAGATAATGCCACAGCCTGTAATGTTGCACTGTAGGCACTAAAAGCATTGCAACTCTCAGAAGATGTCTATCTGCAAATGTGTGTCTGTTTCTTAGTGAGAAAAAGCATGCACAGACTCAGTGCTGTTTTGTTCCTTTTTACTTTTAGGCAGGAAGTCCATTCTGTTGTTTGGCATCCCTGTATTACAGCATCTGGAGCTTTACTAGAAGCATTTGAGAGCTGCGACAGTATGGACAGACAGGTTACGTGGTTGAGTGCTCATCTGTCACAAAAAAGACTGCTCTGCCACAGGGGCCCTGCAGGACTCCTCATTGCCCTGTGCCCTGGGGGCCATGCTGGGCATGGAGGGCAGCCCTGGGTCCTGTGCTGGTGCCAGCCCTGGTGCTGGCGATGCGGCCCTGGAAATGGATGGGGTGCTGGAGCCTGCGGGCAATGTGCTGCTGCCCCCAGAGCAGGGTAGTGTCCTCTTGCCCTTTCTGCCCCATCCCCTTCTCCATGGTGGCCCCAGGGCTTATCAGCCCTCCTGCTGTGCCTGGTAGGGCTGGACCATGGCCAAGCAGGGGCTGCTCTCTGTGGGACTGGGCTGTGCCCTGAGGGGTCACTCCAGAGTGCTGAGGAGCCCCACGGGGGCACAATGTAGTGAGGGGGAGACCACCTCTGAGCCTGCTAGTGCCAGGGAGTGGAGCTATGGGGTCATGAGGGCTGTTGGGGGAGATGGCCATGTTGGGCTCACCCCAGCACTCTACAGAGAAAAGCCCTTGGGGTAGCCAGGACTTACAGGGTGACAAGGGTGCCTCCACCTGTTCACAAAATGCTCTCCTAAACATGCTTTCTTTTGGGTGCAGAGGTTGGAGCCTGATTTGCAGGACAGAGGCTGTGGCCATCTCAAGATGGCATCTCTGAGCCCCAAATGTGCTCTACCAAGTTAGAATCATAAAAGAATACAAATGGGAGCAGGGTTCTCTAAACACACAGAGGATCTGAAGTTATTAGAAGGTGGTTTCATTATCATACATGGACATTTCCAACAGGGTTCCTGAGGGTTCCTTAGGAGCTGCAGGCCACCTCAGCCTCCAGGATGCAGCACCTCATTCTTCCCAGACCCAAATCCCAAAGGGGGACTGAATCCCAAGGAAACGTGCCATGGATGTGCTCCCACCCCCCACCCTAAGAGGTAGTAGAGCTGGGTCCACAGAAGCCTTGGGGCTCAGGGCAGTCCCTGCACCACAAACCAGGAGTCTTGCATGACACATTGTCCCCTGAGGCAAATGGGAGAGTTCCCTCAGAAAGAACTTTCACTGCAGCCCACAGCCCTTTCCAGCCAGTGCCACAACTCTAGAGCTGCATCAGTATGCGGTTAACAGTCTCTGTGTGACACCTTGGGAAGGAGGACCCAAAGACCTAATCCTCACTGGAGAGTTACAGAAGCACTGGAAACAAGGAAGTGCATTCCAAGCTGATGGTGTCCATGCAGCAGTCCTCCATCTCACTTGCCCCTTTGCCCTCACCTCATCTCTCAAGCCCAGGAGGAGGGATGCTCTTCCCATCTCGTCACCCAATACTCCTTTCCAACATGCTTCTGCTCCTCTGCATGTCGACAAGGGGTCCTAGCACAGCCCCATTGCCTCCTGCCCTCCCTCCTTGCCATGGAGCCAGTACGAAGGGCAGTGGTGGGGACTGTGAGCAGTGCCCAGCAGCTCCTGGGCCTCGCAGGGAAGTGAAGGCCCACATCCATGTGTTCTAGTTAGATCCCTGGGGGCCAAACATCTGATTTGGCAAACCAGCACAAAAACGTACCCGCACAAAAACACTCTTCAGTAGCAAGCAGTTTATTAGTAAATACAAACAGACCGACCGGATGGTAACCTCAAAAGGACCACTCCAGTGCTTGCCCTGATCGTCTGCATGATGAGAGAGTCGGCACGCACAATGATTTTGGGTATCCTCGAGGAGGCAACATGGTCCTCTGTTGTGTAACAGCCTCCTCTCCTTCGGAAAAATTCTGTTATTTATGATTATTTGCAGTAGGTGGGAGTCTTGGGACATGCGGCCAAAAAGTGCATGGAATCTAGCCCAACTCCACCCTGGCTGCAGAACTGGGCTATGATATTGCACATGTGTGCAGACTTATTTCGGGGGCCACATTGACTTTGGAGATCACTATTTCATTACTCTTCAACTTCTGACCTTCATATTGACTGCTTCTCATGGTTATTCTGTGGCTGGAAGCCACAGAATCTACATATAAACAACCGCTGTTCTTTCTCACAGATTTCCAAGACTTGTTAGTTACTTATTTGTATTCCGCTTAACACAGCGGTATTGTTCTAGGCACTAAAAAGTTACAACACGGACCATTCCCACCAAGTATCAGGTAGTACAGATACACCATGACACCAGGGAGACCTCCCTGTGATGCAGGCACATCCCGCTATGACCTCAGCTTGTGTCATCTAGGGGCTCACTATGTCGTTGCCATGGAGATGGCACAGCCAGGGAGAGAGCAGAGGGATTTATTCTCATGTCCTGGAAAGCAACTCCCCAGTTATTTTCCAAAAATTTCTGACAAATCCTTTCAGGAATGTCTCCAGGTTATGCCAAAGTCAGGGAAGTAGTTAAAATGGGGCCCTGGAGAGGTCACTCTTGCACTGACAAAAGTGCATTTTTGTATCCCCAAAGGAGTCCCACTCCTAGAGATACCTGGCCCTGGATTTCCACCATCCCCAAAGGGGCCTTGGGGTATTAGGGCAGCCCCAGACCCAGGAGTCGTGGCAGTCACATTGTCTCCTGAGCCAGACAAGCCTCTCAGGCAGGATTTTTCAGCAACTCAGGCCTTTACACCCACAGTCCAGGATTCACAGCAGTTTTTGCAGTTAAGAGTTTCTATGTGCCTCCTCAAGAAGGAGCCCCTGAAGCCCTTACCCTCAGCAGAGAGCTGCAGGAGCACTGGGAACAAGGAATTGTTGTCTCGGCTAACGGTATTGGTCCTGCAGTCCTCCATAGCACTTGCTGCAAGTCCTTGGATCACCTCTGTAACTGAGGAGGAGAGATGCTCTTCCTGTTTTGTCACCCAAAACTCCTTTACAGTGTATCCCTGCCCCACTCTCTGCTGATGAGGGGCCCCAATGCAGCCCCATTGCGTACTGTCCCCAGTTCTTGACACGGAGAAACTACAAAGGACAGCAGCGGGGAGTGGAACAGACTTAACACCATCAATTCTTGGCAATTAATAGGCAACCTAATATGCTCTCTGGAAGACAAAAGATTCTTTTCTCTTCTTGCTCTCCATTTCCTGCTTTTGCCCATAGCAAGACAGCAGAAAATCTTGCCCTTTTTGCAGGGTTCTTGACTTCTACATACCTGCCTTCTGCACCTTTCCAACACCCTGTCTTCACTGCCTATGCCCCCCCCCCCACGAGTTCCTTTCCTTTGATCCAGCAGCATGCTAAGATTGAGAAAGCCTAAGTGGGGTGTGTATGCGGGGGAAATAAAATAAATAACGAGATGCAAGCACAAACAGTCATGGGATGGCAAAGCAGGTGGTGTAGGAAAATGCTTGCAAGCCATGTCAGAGAGCCCAAAGAAGTCGTTTGCTTCCAAAATCTGCCAAGTGAAAAGGACCTAGCAAGTGAAGCAATTCTGAATGCCTATGGAATTTGGTGCCTCTGGTTCTGCATGTTGCCAGGGACAGCTGGCTGTAAGAAGCACTTGAGAGAGGGCCAAGCCTTGCAGGAGGCAGCCTCAGCTGGAGCTCAGCCCTGGCAGGAGCAGCAGAGAGAGCAAGGCAGGGGTCTTGAGGGTGCTCTGCTTCTGCTGCTAGCCAGGCTGACTGGACAGAGGCTTTGTCAGTGTGGGGCAAGAGATGGACAGCAGCAGCTGCCTTGGGAACCCCCAGACATGTCCCTGCATGCTGCCAAGCTGAGCGTGTAGTCAGCCTGCCGGCAGGCAGACACTTCCTGCTCTTGGCCAGCACTTCCCACCTGCTTCTTGGTAGCTCCAGGGATTCAGACAGAGGCTTTTAAGGCCAGCATCATGGCTCAGCTCTGCACCTTTGCGAGCGCATGTGCAGAAGCCTGTGAGACCTGTGCGTTGAGCAGCCAAGGCAGCCTGTGCCTTTGGTGGGAGCAAGCTGGGCTCCGGTTGCACTGCACTGCTGTGTGCAGCTGCTGCTGGCCCACTTGTGGGTGGAAGGATACACACGGTGGAGGCCATTGCCTTGGTACGACTGACTGCTGAAGAGCAGGCAACCTGAGGCGTGTGTGCAAGGGAAGCTCTGGCTGAATGCCGCCTGGCTGAGCTAGGCCCACAGCTGCTCTCTGCTGCTCAGTACAGAGCTCAGGGGCTCCAGGGGGGCCTCAGAGCATGCAGGTCAGTGTGCTTTGTGCCGGAGAAAATCCCCAGGGCCAGCAAGAAATTCCCACCTGACCATAGCAGCTCCTGCCTGCCACTTTAACCCCAGCTCCTTTGCCAAACCAGCCTGCTGCTCCCCAGGCAGCTCCCATGCCTGCTGCCTGCCCCTTCCTCCAGCCCCATGGCTCACCTCGCCCCTGCGCTCTGGTGTGCCTGGAAGTGTGTGCACAGCCTGGCAGCAGGCATTTGCTTGCCACTCCTTGTGCCTCTGCAGGATCCTCTCCTGGGGATATGCTACTCTGGCCACAAAGGCAACTGCTGCCTCCTCTGGGAGCAGCTCTCCTCAGAGTGAGGACCCCAGGGGTTCTGCTCACAGCAGGCACACAGTCCCCATGGAGACCCCCCCGCCCCAATGGCCTTGTAGGCACCATGCCACCACCATCACAAAGCCCTGCTGCTCACCATGGCAACACCGCTCACCAAGCCCCGGGCATCGCTGTGGGCACTGCCATCACAAAGCCTCAGCAGTCTGCATGGACACACCCAACACCATGGCCTTGCCTCCAAGCCTCTGCTTTCAGCTTGAGAGCCTGCCTGGCAGCTCACAGCTGGGCAGCACCATCAAGTTTCCTCTCTCCAACTCAGCACTCCGTGCCCCTTGCACAGGCTGCCCTTCTTCCGGCACTCCAGAGCACACAGGCACTCCAAGGACACCCCTCGCTCTGCCTGCTAATCCTCAGCACCACACTCTCCACTGGCTCCTTGTGCAGCCCATGCCATAGCTCCCTGCTTTCCTGCTGCTCTCTTGATGGCCTCGCCTTTCCCCACAACATCTGCCACCTTTCCTTGCCATCCCAGCCCATCACTTCCTCACTCTTGTTGCAGTCACCCTCTGCTCCAAGTTGCTCCCGCTACAAGACTCTCCTCACCAGCTTGCCCAGCTCATTGACCAGCAGCTCAGCACTTCGCAACAGCCTCCTGACAAGGAAAGCCTCATACCCTTGCCCCACGCTCCCTTTTACCACCTCCTCCAGCTGCTGTGAGACCACGTCTGCCATGCAAGCACCTGCTCCCCTCCCCTCTAAGCCTCTTCCTACTCATGTGGCTCTTTTCCCACCACAAAGCCCTCCTTCTCACCACAAAACTTGAAGGACTTTCAGGCGCTAACAGCAGCAGTGCATACCATGCACCGGGTGCTGCTGCAGCAGCCTTTGACCCCCACCTCCTCAGCTCCAGGTGTCAGCAGCCCCCAACCTGCCACCATGACAAGAGGAAAGAAAGCTGAGCTCCAGTGCTGAGCTTCAGGAGCTGCGCTAGCTTTCCCTCACACTCATTGTCTTTCCCTGAGCCCTCTACCCTGGCACTGCACTCCAGAGGCAGGCCCTAGCCCCTTGACTGCCTTTTCCCAACCTGCCCCTGGCACAGTCAGCAGGAAATGAAGCCCTTGATGTGGAAAGCTCAGGAAATGGATTTAATACCATTAATCCTTGGCAATCAATTGGCAGCCTAATGTCCTCTCTGGAAGACAAAAGCTTCTTTTCTCTTCTTGCTCTCCATTTCCTGTTTTTTTCCATGGTGAGACAGCAGAAAATCTGGCCTTTTTAGCAGAGCTCTCAACTTTCACATACCTGCTTTCTGCACCTATTCAACACCCTGTGTCTTCCCCACCTACACCCCCCCCACACACACACACTCCATTCTAATTGATTTTGTGTTTCCGTCTTCCTAGGTTGCTTCAGTTGTGCTGGTTCCCTTTGCAAAGCCACAGGATGGAGGCAGGATGCCAGGGTGTATTCCTGTATCTTTGCCACCATTTTGAGCCCTCTGTGAAAGCAGCTGCAAGTGAATGAGATGAGGCTACGCATGGATGTGAAGGCTTCTATAAATGCACCTGGCTTCCATGGGTGACCTGGGCTGCGGGTTCACCTCCTGGTACCTCCGCTGTGCTGCACATTCCACGTCATACAGATGATGTTACTGCCAGCCCACTCAGCAAATGCTGCTGTGCCCCTTCCTTTTCCTGGAAGACTGTTTCACCCTGTAGGATGAGTGGAAGACCCTTATAATAAATGCCAGCATTTGCTGAGCACCTTTGTATGAGTGCCCCAAAGCCTTGGTAGCTTTAACTGAGGAAGTCTCAGAGCTCTTGAGCTCCTGGCTCTGTGAGGGCTGAACATGTGCCCAGGACCAGGTTGCTTGTGCACTCAACCCTCTGTGCTGTGTGAACCCAGCTGTGGAGCCTGGACTCATGCTGCAGAGGCTGCACAGCCAGGAGAGCTGGCGTTTCAGCAGACCTCCAGCCTAGGGCTGTCTCCTTGCTTGGGCCTCATTTCAAAGCCTCTGAACCTTTTTTCCAATCACAGGGGTTCTATGTCCAAGTAAGGAAAGGAAAGGAATCAAGGTTACTTTGGGCTCAGGAGGCCTTCAGGACCCTCAAATGTTTCTACATTGTATCTGGAACTTCTGTATTACTGAACAAAATCTCTATCCCTTTGTGCTTAGGTGGAGATTCTTGAGCGGATGTGGATAGAAAGCAGCAGCCTGCTCTGCCCCAAAACAGCAGGATGCTGCCCAGTGAAAAGAGCTGCATTGTGCAAGGAGCCAGCTCTGTGTCTGATCTTGTGCTGATCATTTGCACATACCTTGTGAGCCTAGAGTGCCTTGGGCACCTTCTGGTGTTAGTGCAAGAGCTTCCCTGTGTGTGTGGGGGGGGGGGGTGGAAGAGGCAAGGGAAGGCAGTGAGGAGAGCAGTGCCAGAGGAGTGTGCAAGTGCAAGTATTCTGCATGCATCTCTTCTTGCTGGCACTTTTTTTTGTGTGTGGGGCAGAGACAGTGTGTTTGTATCAGTATGTGACTGGTGATCAGTATGCACATTGCTGCTGTTTCTGCTTGGTTAGGTCAATTGCGCCTGAGTCCCGAACAGGCCAGGAGCAGCTCTATGGCTTCATGACTGCCTGTGAGGTCATCTGGGCCTCAGTAGCTGGCAGTCCAGCTCGATGCATATTGCTGATGGTTGTGTTGGTGAAGGCACTGGGCCTCAGTATCTGCTAGGGCACCAGCAGCTGCATTGCTCCTTTTTGTCCTGGAGAAGCAACTTTTGCTTCAAGGAACAGCATCAAGCACGTTTCTGCTTTTGTGCTTGTGAGCTTACTTGTGCCTCAGTGCCTGACAGGCCAGCAGCAAGCACATGGCTTCAGTGCAGACGGAGGTCACATTTGTTTCCGCATGTGAGAGGCCAGTGATAGGCACATGGCTTTTGTTTTTGCTTCTGAAGCCATACTTGCCTTATTGTCTGATAGGCCAGCAGATGGCATGTGACTTTGATGAAGACTGTGAAGTCACTACTTCCTGAGAACAGGATAGGCAAGCATCAAGCAAATTTCTTTGATAAATGTTGTTAGGCTACTTGTGCATGTGTAAATGGCAAGCAACAGGGAGACTCATCTCTGCTGTTTGTGGTTTTGAGCTCACTTGTACCTCAGTGTCTGATAAGCCAGTGCTGGGCCCATCCCTGCAGCTTGTGCCTTTGAGGTCTCTTCAGCCTCAGTGCCTAATGGGGCAGTGCTAGGCCCCTGGCCGATGTTAGTGGTTGTGAAGTCCCTGGTATACCAGGGACTGATAGGCCAGTGCGGGTCACGTGGCTCCTCTTTGTAGTTGTGAGGTCTCTTCTGCCTCAGTCCCTGATGGGGCAATGCTGGGATCCTAGTTGCTGTTAGTGGTTGTGAGGTCACTTCTGCTGAGGCCCTGATAGACCAGTACCAGGCCACTAGGACAGTGCTGGTCACATGGCTGCCGTTTGTGTTTGTGAGGTCACTTGTTTCTCAGTGCCTGATAGGCCACTGCAAGGCACACAGCTGTTGTTTGTTCTTGTGAGGTCACTTCTGCCTCAGGACCTGGTAGGCCAGAGCCAGGCCCATGGATATGGTTTGTGGTTATGAGGTCACTTTTGCCTCAGTGCCTGATACCAGTGCTGGTAACATGGCTGCTGTTTGTGGTGGTGAGGTCACTTTTGCCTCAGTGCCTCACAGGGCAGTGCTAGGCCCAAGGCTACTGGTAGTGGGTGTGAAGTCCCTTTTATATCAGTCACTGACAGCCCAGTGCTTGTCATTTTGTTACTGTTCGTGCTTTGAGGTCACTTGTGCCTCTGTGTCCGATAGGCCACTGGTGGTCACATGGATGTTGTTTGTGCTTTTGAGATCATTTGCATGCCTTGTAGGGTGGTGACTGTCAAGTGGCTGCTGTTAATGGTTGTGAGGTCACTTGTGCCTTCGTGCGTGATGGGCTAGTGCTAGGCACACAGCTGGTGTTTGTGCTTTTAAGGTCATTCCTGCCTGAGGACCTGATAGGCCTGTGGTAGGCCCATGGCTGCTGTTTGAGGTGGTGTGGTCACTTGTGCACCACTGGCCAATAGGCAGTGCTAGGCCCATGGGTATTTTTCATGGTTTTGGATCATGTGCACCAGTGACTGATAGGCCAGTGCCAGGCACACAGCTGTAGTTTCTGCTTGTGAGGTCACTTGTGCCCAATGCCCTTATATGCCAGTGCTAGGCCCGTGGCTGGTGTTTGTGGTGTGAGGTCATTGTGCTGCAGTGACTGACAGGCCGGTGTTAGGCCCCTGGATGTTATTTGTGGTTGTTCTTCCATGCTTGATAGACCGGTGCTAGGCACAGAGCTCCTGGAGAGATGCCGCGCGGTCGGCCTCGTGCCGGCCTGCCTCGAACGCGTAACCCCCGGCGTGAGCGCGTGCTCACTGCCAAGATGGCGAGCCCCCACCCATCGCGGGTGGTGCGGATGCCGAGCCTCTGTGCATCCAGTCTCCTGCCTCGGCCGGTGCTGTCAGCCCCCTGCCGTGGCCGCTGGTGGCGCCCTGCCCCAGCACTCCGTCACTGCTGCCCGCTGGGGGCACGACAGCCCGACCAAGGCCGCTCGCGAGGTAGACCTGCTGCACGCCGGGGGCAGGCACCCCCCCACCAAGGCCGCCAGCGAGGTAGACCTGCTGCCCATCCGGCACACACTGCCCCCCCCCCCCAACCCCGCACGAGAGGCCGTCAGCAAGACGGGAAGGTAGACCCTGTTTGCTGCTTGCGCTGGGTGCCCACCGCCCCCTCCCTGCGCACACGGGTAGACCTGGTGTCGCCCTCCAGACATCCCTCCCCGCCCAGGGCAGGGGCACACGAGAAACTGCTCACGCTCGTCGGCGCCCGGGGTAGACCTGGTGCCTGTCAGGAGAATTTTTTGGGGGGGGTGCTGCATGCCCCTTCCCCCCCCCCCACGCGAGAGGCCGGCGGCCAGACGGGAAGGTAGACCTGCTGGCCGCAGGCGCGGGGCGGCGGCCGCCGCCCCCAGCTCCCTGGTGGGTAGACCTGGTGCCCGTCAGGCGAATTCTGGACGAAATTCCCTTTTCTGGAGAAAGCCCGAATGGCGACTGCAACGGGCTGGATTCGTAAACGAGCGCCTTCCCCCTGCCGCATTCTGTACCAAGTAGCGTACGAGTGGGGGGTTGGGCGTGAGGGGGGAGGCAACACAGAAAAAAAAACAAAAATCAGCGAGGTGAAAAAGGGAAGCAATAGGACAGGCACGCACGTAACCGCAAAGAAGCAACAACAATTACAATCCCCCAAAACAGCGTAGCCCCGAAAAGGAGCAAACCAAAAAAAAAAAATATCTCCTGAAACCAAGAAAAAAAAGGGGGGGGAGGAAGGAAGGAAGGAAGGAAAGAAAGAAAGAAAGGAAGAAAGAAGGAAAGAAAGGAAAGGGTGGCGGGAGAGGAAAGAAAAATGGAGAAAGAGAGAAAGAGGAAGGGAGAAAGAAGGAAGGAAGGAAGCAAGCAAGCAAAGAAGGAAAGAAAGGGAGGAAAGAGAGAGAAAGAGGAAAAAGGAAGAGAGAAAAAAAGAAAAGAAGGAAGGGAAAGAAAGAACAGGACGCAGAACAGAGAGGGGAGGAAAAAAACGCAATGAAAAAAAAAAGGGAAAGTAGCACACAAGCAGCAGCGGAGAAGCAGAAGCTCTCCAAGGAGAGCAAAGGTGTGGGTGCGGGCTAGACCGGTAGCGCTACCGGCCCACCGGGTCCCCCTCAGCGGCAGCCGGCCTGCGCACTCGGGCGGGGAAGTGGGCTTCGGGCCCGGCAAGACGGTCTACCCGGCTCCGGCGGGCCGCCGGCAAAGTCTCCGGCGGGCCGCTGGCAAAGTTGCCGGCGGTCTCCCCAGTCTGCATTCCGAGCTGTCACCAAGTCTATCCGCCTTCGGCGGCTCAGCTGCCCGTCGGAGTGGTGGCAGGTAGACCTGTTCTCCCTGGCCTTSCTGTGGAGCGGCGAAAGGGGTCGCTCTGTGGCGCTGCCTCCAGTTACGTCATCGTAAAGGTCGGCCACTTCTGGCCCCGCCCCGGTGGGAGGGGCGGCTGCTCTTTGGCTCTCCGGTGCCGCCTGACTTACCGGTACGACTGTAGGGCACAGTGAGCAGCAAGCGCTGACTTCCGGAGCTGCACTCCCGGGCGCCGCCAGCGCGTGTGGCCGGCCAGCGAGCGCACCAGGGCGGCTTGTGAGAGCGGGTAGGTGGCGCTGACCCCGTTCCTCCGGCGAAGTGCGCGACTTCGGGCGCTCGCCGCGGCAGCTTCCCGGCAAGTCTCTGGCAGCCC
>NW_028186927.1:0-3204 GCF_003343005.1 Rhea americana
ACCACCGGACCTGCTGCCACCAGCTCCTCTGCTCCAGCCACTCTCACCACTGGTGCTSCCAGYACCCATACCCCTTTCTCGGTTTCTGTTGGCATGGTTTTCATCACTTCTACTATGGCACCTTCCTCTCCCACGTCGGACACCTCTGCCCCCATCAAATCTTCATCTTCTCCACTGACCATGCCGGTGATCTCCAGCAGCATGTCGGTGCTTTCCACTCACCTTCTGGGCACCACCCACCTCCCACAGTCTGTCCCGGTCCCACTTTGTCCCTGCTCCATGCTGGCACCAGCTGTGCCTGTGCTGCACTCACGGGCAGTCGGTGAGGGCCCACAGTGGGGCCGATGGGTGCTGAACCATTGCTGCCTGCTGCACTGGGTGCTCTACCTGGCCTCCCTGGCTTTGCTGCTCCTTTCTGTGCTGGCTCTGGTGGGCTGCCTGCTGTGGTTGTGCCTGGTGGGGTGGCCCTCTTGGCACAAGTCCTCCCTGCATGTGAAAACGATGCAGTCCCCACTGCTGGGGAGGACACAGTCAGCAGAAGGTCCTGTGATGCWCCTCCGCAGCCTCATCGGCCCCTCACAGCAACACACTTTCTGTACCATCAAGGAAGTGCAGCTGTGCCCTGATCTTGCAACATCCTACACTTACTGCACCATTAAAGACCTGGTGCTGCACCACAGTCCTCCTGCAAAGTCATCCTTCTGCACCACAAAGGAGCTGTGGATCCAGCCCCACCCTCTGAATGCTCCTGTCAAGCCTTTCTCGCAGAAGSTGATGCTCCCAAAGCTTGGCTTGCCGAGGACCCCTTCTGCCTACAGCCTTGACAGGGGTCTCAAGGCCATTGGCACGGTCAGAGTGAAATATGCTGACAACACCTTGTGAATGTTTCTGTTGGTTCAGAGGAAGGGATGGGGGGTGATGCTTTGTCACGTTCTCTTTCTCAAGGGGATGGTGTGGTTGCTCCCTAGAGGGAAGCTACATCCTTCCCATAGCACTTCTCTCATGCCTCCTCTGCTCRCTAGRTAGAATTACTTGCGTATGGGGGGAAGATTTCCTCCCAGACCAGTCAGTGATATTTTRGGGCTGACACTGGCCTRGTTKCTGGACAAGCTTAGGAATGGGGACCTTGCTTTATGYATAATGTCCTAGCGCACATAAAGATGCACTAAAGTACGTGAAGATGCACTATGCTTTCAAACCACTACCAGGCAGTTTTGTTTGCTAATCACAGAATAAATAATCTCTTTGAATACATTTCAGATGGGTGCTGATTTTTTTTGAGCAGACTTCTCACAGTCTTCGCAGGGTACAGTAAATGACAAGATTGTCCACAGGACTTGGAACGAGTGAGAACCAGGGAGGAAAAGCCCACAAATACCAGCCTACCTGACCCATGCAGGAAGAAGAGCTGCAGAATTGTACGTATGAAGCACAAGCCCTTTGCCTTTTGCCCAAATGTACAAGGCTTCCCTGTGCAATTGGATCACATGGGACAAACATCTGACTCCATGCCCCACTACCCTCATAACTGCAGAAACTAGAAGGGGTCAGAGCCCCCGACCCATCATCGGAAAGCTGTACAGCAGGCCATCGGTCACGTCCCTTAACTGGTTCACACTGGAGTGTCTGTGCCTGTGTGCGGCCAGCCAGAGTGAGCACCCCCTGCGCTGATGTGTGAACATGMAAGCRCTGCATTTGTAAGCAAGCACTTGCCTGTGTGTTGGTGCCATTCCATGCCCACACCACACTGTCYCCCCATTTCTGGAGGTAACAGCTGCAGGGAGCCCAAAGAGGACCCAGACACCTGGCAACAACTCTAGAAGTGACTGCAATASCCCAAGAGATCTCCAAAGAGCCTTGGAGCAGTTCTCAGGAACATTTTGAGTTCTGCAAGGGTGCGAAAGGGAGTTATTTCTTCCTGGGTCTCTGCTCCCACCTCTGTGCCTCTAAGGTTCCTTTGAAGCCCCCTAGGCTTTCCTCCTTGTCCTTTGGTGTTCTGGAGGTCTCCAGGGCCACTTTAAGGGTGTCCAGGGCTCTTTGCTGGTCCCTGATCCCCCCTTGCATGTGCCTTAGCCCCCTTCTGCTGGGCTGCACCTGACTGCGATTGCAAGCGGGCTGTGATGAAACCTAGTACCAAAAGCCTCTCTTAGCCTCTTGGAAAGGAGCTTGTCTAGGAGGGGGAGTTGTGCTGCTGCAGCGAGGCTCAGGAGGAGAAATGCTGCTCTGGAGACTGTCAGACCCTAAGGGGGGTTAGTCATCCATCTGTCCTGGATGCAATGAATGGGTATCTATGGGGCATCGCAGGAGCTGTGCTGGAGATGCACCAAGATGCTGGAGCACTGAGGCCATTCTGGGGTCTCTTGGTACCCTGGTGCTAGATGAAGGTCTCTTCTGCCAGCTGAGCTCCTGCGGCTCTGTTGGGGGCAGGTCAGACTTGAAGTGGGAGCTTTTGGGTGGTGTCAGGGCTCTGCTTGGATTTGACAGCTGCCTTTGAGGGGGTGGAGGCATGAGGGCTTGTGGGCTCTAGCTGAGTGAGACAAGCATGTTGCTGGCAAGTGGCTGTTCTCTGTCTGGGCAGGGCTGTGGAGTCCTACCTGGAGCCTGGTTAGCTGTGGGCATTTTACTGTTGGAGTCAGGGTTTCTTACAGAGGCCAGGTGATTGCATCATTGGGCATCTTCCAGGTGCTAAAGTCTGGGGACTCCTTATTCTGCTCCCTGTGTGTGCCAGGCCTGAGAGATGCAGGAGGGCATGGGGCTGGTGAAAGCATTTTCTGCTGCCTYTGAAGACCAGGTCTCTTCTGCTGCACCATGTTCCCATGACAATGCCTGGCCAAGGGTGCTGGCTCTCTCCTGGGATTCCTGCCTTGTGTCTGGGATCTCTGGGAGCTTTTCAGGGCTCTKGGAAGTCCCATGAATTTCTGCTGCGATTGCTGACCTGGTTGTACAAGGATGCCCTCTGTCCTGGGTGCGTATGCAGAGGGGAAGTAAGCAGGAGGCCATTAAATGCAGACTGCATCCCAGGCCCCTTGAGGTTGCAGTGAGGTGCTTGCTGGTTCTTTCTCTCATCTTGAAGCAGTGACAAAGCAGGACAAAGRCACTTCAGGAATACAGTAGAAATGGAGGTTTCTCTGCTTTTCATGTTTCCCAGCGTGTT
Source organism: Rhea americana (assembly GCF_003343005.1). Classification (NCBI taxonomy): domain Eukaryota; kingdom Metazoa; phylum Chordata; class Aves; order Rheiformes; family Rheidae; genus Rhea; species Rhea americana. The sequence goes on from NW_028186927.1 coordinate 3,155, forward strand.
GGTAAATGGCACCTGTCTTGGGCAGATCTGAATAGAAGAATGAATCTCAG
>NW_028186927.1:3626-26495 GCF_003343005.1 Rhea americana
CCCAGGCTAAACAGGCCCAGCTCGCACAGCTGTTCCTCACAGGGCAGATGCTCCAGTCCTCTAATCATCTTCATAGCCCTACACTGGACTCTCTCCAGTAGCTCCATGTCTCTCTTGTACGGGGGAGCCCAGAACTGGRCACAGTAAYTGACATGTTGCCTCACTAGGGCTGAGTTAGAGGGGCAGGATCACCTCCCTTGACCTGCTGGCAACATTCTTCCTAACGCACCCAGGGATACCATTGGCCTTTGTGGCCAATGGGCCAAAGGCACATTGCTGGCTCGTGGCTGACTTGTCCACCAACCTTCCCAGGTCTTTCTCTGCAGAGCTGCTTTTCAGCAGGTCARCCCCCAGCTTGTACTGCTGCTTGGGGTTATTCCCCCCTAGGTGCAGGACCCTGTATTTGCCCTTGTTGAACTTCATGAAGTTGCTCTCTGCCCAACTCTCCAGCATGTCCAGACCTCTCTGAATCACTCTGAATGACTCACAGCCRTTGGCAGCAGCCCTCCACCACAAATCTTTGTCCTGCAAACATCCTGGGCCACCAGGATCCTGAGTATTGCCACCTGATGGCACATGGTTGCGTGCTCTTCCTCTACCCATGGAGGTTGCCTCTGAGCTCAAAGAGGAGGAGAAGTCCTCCTCTTCCTTCAGGCACACACCAGAGCCTCAGCCAGGTATGTGCCCACATTGAGAGCCCTTCTGGGAGCGTGGGGCCTGTCCCGGCACAGCAAGTTGCACGGAGGTCRGYTGCAGGAAGCACTCCTGAGCTGGCTGTGCCCAACACACAACCTCTTGGGAAAGCCCTTGGTGGCAGACAACAGGCAGGTGCTTGCCTTGTGCCTTCCCCGGCCCTCACCTACAGCTCTCTGTCCCCCCACAGTCMTTGCTACCTTCCCRGACACCACAGCTCCCAGGCCATGGCCCTCGCTGCTCAGCACTTGGGGCTGAGAAGCACCAAGAGGTGCCTGCAGAGGACAGGACCTTCCCTGACCCCTTACACCCTAGCTGCCTGCTCTGCTCAGGGAGTTCAYACTTCATGTGTGACTCACTTGAAAATCATGTGCCCCCTCTGCAAGCACACCAGGGGAGCAGAATGTGCAATGCTCTGAGCCCACCTTTGGTTTCCCATGCCTCAGCAGGAAAKKAGSCAGCACAGATCSAYRGGGATRGCAGCACCTGTAGCTCCCACTGCCAGCACCAGAGTCCTGCAGCTCCTGCATCTCTGGGCTGCAGCTCAGCAATACAGAGGCTCTTGCCCAGGCTCTGGGGCMAGCAGCAACTGCCCTTAAAGAAAGACCACCACATTCCCAGAGCTGCTTCTTCCTTGGATTCTCCAAGGATCTCTTCTCACTTCTCAGCTTCCCCTAAGCCTCCTGCCTCTTCACAGGTCCTTTCCCCCAAAGAACGCTCCCCCAGAGCTCACAGTCAATCATGCCCTCCTCTGCCCCTTCTCCCACCACCCTGCACCAAGTATCAGGGCCCAGGCACTGGCCTCYRAAACACAGCAGTGTGCCCTTGGCATGGCCCCACCATCTTCTCTGGTCAGAGTGCCAGGCTGGGGGCTGTTGACACATGGAGCTGAGGTGGCTCTAAAAGTCTGCTGCAGCTGTGCATGGTCCACGGCCTGCAGTGCTGCTCTCAGCCCATGCCAGTCCTTGCACTTTTGTCGTGAGGGATTGCTGGCTGAGAAAGAGCCCCRTGAGTAGGAGGAGGAGAGGAGAGAGGAGCAGCTGCTTGCATGGCAGGCCTGGGCTTCTGGGAGTTGGAGGAGGTGTTGAAGGCCAGCACGAGGCAAGGGTGTCAGGCTTTCTTTAGCAGGAGGCTGTTACCATGTGCTGAACTGACGGTCAAGCTGCTTGGCAAGGTGGAGAGGAGAGCCTGAAACCAGGAGGAGCTTGCTGGAGAGGGTGACTCCAGCAAGAGCGAGGAAGTGGTGGCCTGGGATGGCAAGGAGTAGGTGCTGGGTGATTGTTCTAGTTAGATTCCCGGGGGCCAAACATCTGGTCTGGCAAGCCAGCACAAACTCACACACACACACGCACAAACACTCTTCAGTAGCAAAAAGTTTATTAGTAGATACTTACAAACAGACCGACCCGATGGTAATCTCGAGAAGGACCACCTCAATGCTTATCCCGATCATCTGCATGGCGAGGGAGAGAGTCGGCAGGCACAATCTTTCCGAGTGTCCCCGAGGAGGCAACGTGGTCCTCTGTTGTGTAGCAGCTTCTCCCTCCTTCGGAAAACTCCGGCATTTATGATTACTCGTGGTAGGCGGGAGTCCCGACACCTGGGGCCAACAAGTGCAGTGAGTCTAGCCCAACTCCGCCCCGGTTGCATAACCGGGCTATGATACTGCGCACGCGTGCAGACTTATTTTGGGGGCCACATTTGACTTTGGGGGTYGCTATTTCACTACTCTTCAGCTTCTGACCTTCATGTTGACTGCTTCTCATGGTGATTCTGTGGCTGGAARCCACAGAATCTATATGTGACCAACCGCTGTTCTTTCTCACAGATTTTCACGACCTTGTGAGTTACTTATTGGTATCCAGCTTAACACAGCAGTGTTGTTCTAGGTACTAAAAAGTTACAGCACTAGACTATTCTCACCAAGTAGCAGGTGGTACAGATACAAAAGTTGCAACACGGACCATTCCCATGAGTATCATGTACTACGGATACATGCCACCACGTGGTCCGTTGTTGGAACACGTCTACCTTCCACCACACGATCAACGTGGTGTTGTAAAAGGGAGTCCGTAATAGAACGTAATAACGATAGCATACAAGGGATACAACAGGAAGTACAAAGGAAAATTACAAATAGTAAGCAGCAAAAAAGCAATAATTTATGTAGCCAAGGCCATCCCCATGTCCACGTCCCAAAAGGATTCCACTCATCGCTAACTTGCAGTTGCTTTGTTAAGTGTTGTAGCTCTTGAATCTTTGCATGAATGGATTGTGAATGATCACCTAAATTCATACAACACATGCCTTTAACATCTTGACAGCCATGACCATGGACTAGCAATAGAAAATCAATGGCAGCACGATTCTGCAATGTAGCTTATCATACGGAATCAACATCAGTCAGCAAGCCTGCTAAAGCACTACTGGTGGCGTTACTAAATTTACTTAACCAACAGCCAAGTTTAGTTAATGTAGCTAATGCCTGAGCACTTGCAATTTTAAAGGACGTTTTCTGCTTGGTAGTAGTGATGTTACACCAAGCAGTGGCATTTTGGTAAATCGCCTTGGTACTGCTCACCCACCAGGTTGCAGACTGATTTTTCTCAGTATAGTTAAACATAGTACAATAAGTAGTGGACAAAGACCCTAGAAACTGCAGTTCTTGCGGTGGTAACGCAGGTGATACGCCTGCTCGCGATAGCCAGCCATCCCAGGAGCTGTTCCACTGTGTACCACGAGACTGGCCGCTGCTGAGTGTGGTGTTACACAGGGCTGTTAATTCTTCTGCCGTMAATGGTGCACCAACTAAGCAGGTAGAGAACGGGTTCTGCGGAGTAGCAGTACTTAAGCACAGGTGATCTTGTCCCGTGACGTTGGCTAGAGTCACCCAGACATTCTGTTGTGGCTGAGGTACAGTCCAGGCTTACCTGGGAAAATAAGAGGGGGGAGGGGAAGACAGCATACTTCTGTCCCTGACTACTCTCTTCGCCTAAGGGGCTCAGTTGGTACTCACTTCCACTGTTGCTCACCCTGAATGACAATGGTTACCGTGTGCGAATCATCAGCTGCAAGTATTTCGGCTGGAAACGGCACCAGCTGTAAAGGGGGTGGGTACAGCAGACGCGAGCCGCTGTAAACCAAGCTGATGGTGGCTGACTTGGTGTTACGCTGTGGACAAAATACACATTAACCCATGGAGCAGGTGGTACCAAGACTGGGAGGATACGAACACCCTCTAGAAGGTGATCTACCCAACCCTGAAAGGAGCCTCCTCCTAATCTCCAGAGCTGCTCCTTTCGCAGTCCATTTATCCGTTCTACCAAGGCAGCTCCCTGGGGATGATAAGGGAGGTGCCATGTCCACGTAATTCCCCGCTCTTCTGCCCACTGCTGCACTGCTTTATTTTTGAAATGTGAACCATTATCTGATTGTATTTCAATATCATTGTATTTCAATGCCATCTTAATAGCATTCAAACATCGAATAGTTGTAAAAGCATTACTGTAGCGGCTAGGAATGATGACAGCCAGCCCAGAATAGGTGTCTACTGCTACACAGGCATATCGCTGTCATCGATGTTTCTTCAGTGGACCCATATAATCAAGTTGCCAGACTTCCCCCCCCCACCATGGTTCCTCGCTTGATCTGTCCCAATGGTTGAGATAACACTTTCCATTCCTTCAGCATCTGACGAACAGAGCACTGATCAATGACTTGCTGCGCTAACGCTGGGCTCGATAGCAGACCCCGCGCTTTTCCCCATGCAACGGTAGCATCTCGCCCAGCATGGCCAGCTTTATCATGAGCCCGCTTTGCTAACGCCTCTTCCTCAGGGGCTGTGATGGTGAGGCGGTGGATGTGAGCCAATTGGTCTACATGCGCATTCCATTTTGCTGTTTCTGTGGACTCTTTAGTGTGGGTGTCCACGTGAAACACTCGAACATCTTGTTCTTGTAATAAGTGCCGTATGTATTCCCAATACTGCTTTCCCCACACTTCTTTGGCACCAATAAGCCATTGATCTTGCTGCCACTTACCTAGCCAATTGACCAGACCTTGTGCCACCGCCCATGAGTCAGTGTATAAGTAACAAATGTGATTTATGGGCGTAGCATCAATAGCTTGCCACGTGGCCACCAGTTCAGCTAACTGACTGCTACCTTCCTGCCCTTCTATTACCAACTGAGTATCACTTGCAGGGTTAAATGCTACAGCATGCCAGCATCCCTTTCCAGTACAACTACCATCAGTGAAGCACACCTGTTGTCGCTGTGTGTTAGACAATTCGTCATAAGGTTTGGCCCATTTGCCAATTTGATAATTGACTAAATTCATGGGATCTCCTGGTTCTCCTTGTACCCCTTGACTGATTGCTTCATGTAATTGATGTACTCCTTTGCTCCCTGGTTTCGCCCGCTCCTGCAAATACCACTTTATTTTAATAATGGTAGCTTCCTGAGCATGTCCTATTTTATGTGTAGTGGTGGGTGCAAGTGCCCAAGCAATCACGCGGCTGTCCGTACGGACTATTACTTCATGATTCAGGATCTTGGCTTCTGTGTGGAGCAGAGCCCAATAAACAGCCAGCAACTGTTTCTCAGTATAACAAATACGGTATAACACTGCTCTGCTCCAACCACCCGTCGGGACCAGAAGCCAAGAGGTCGTCGCCTATTTTCCTGTAACTGTCAAAGACTCCATAGAGCCACATCCTGTTCAAGTGTTACATGAAGTTCCAGAGGACCATCCCTTAAGGGATGTAATTCAAGATACTCCTGAATCAGATGTTTTACCTTGTCAAAGGCCTGTTGCTGAGTGTCACCCCACTGGAAACGAGCCCGTTTCTGTGAAACTTGATACAGGGGCTTCAGGATGATGGCAAGGCCAGGTAAATAAGCCCACCAAAAACCCACTGCACCTACAAACTGTTGTACTTGTCATTTGGTAGCTGGTACAGACCAATTCCGAATGGTATCAACAACCTGCTCTGGTATTTGCTGCTTCCCTTGGTTCCACACAATGCCTAAATATTTGACACTCTGTGCTGGCCTTTGTATTTTCTTTGGATTGACTTCCCACCCATCTTCCTGTAAGCACGAAACAGTCATGTCCAGGACTGTTTGCACTTCTTCATGTGTTAACCCCTGTATTAGTATAGCATCAATGTATTGCAACAGTTGTACTTGGGCAGGTACATCTGTTTTCATGAGTGTGCGGTGGATGGCTTGATGACAAAAGGTAGGACTATGTTTGTAGCCTTGAGGCAATCTGGTGAAAGTATACTGATTACCATTCCAGGTAAAGGCAAACTGCTCCTGAGTTTCCCTTGGAATGGGGATGGTAAAGAAAGCTTTGGCCACATCTGTGACTGTATACCGTGTGCCCGCATGCTGTTGGATCTGCTGTATTAAGGCAGCCACTCCAGGAACAGCAGCAGATATCGGTGGTGTGACTGCATTCACATCTCGATAGTCCACTGTCATTCTCCAACTGCCATCTGGTTTCTTTACCGGCCAATTAGGACTATTGAACGGAGAATGTGTGTATCGCACTACTCCTGCCTGTAGTAAGTCATTAATTGTGGCTTGAATAGCTTCATCACCCCCTGGATCTTGATACTGTTGCTGATTAACAACAGCAGTAGCAATTGGAATTTGTGCTTCCTCCATGACCTTTCCCACTTGGACAGCACGGATGTGCAGCCACCGCATGGTACCAAATGCCCAGAGGGATCCATCTATTTCTAATGTTTGGCCTCACAAGATATCCATCCCTATTATATATTCATCTACCGCAGCAATCATGATGCGGTATTCGCGAGGTAGCCAATCACCAATTTCCATTCTTAGTAAGTCATTTTTTCCCATGATGGGTTGGTCGCCCAGATCCCAGACCCTGTCTGTGTCCCTTTGTGTTTGTCAGGATTGCCGTGTATAATGGTGATCTCTGCCTCAGTGTCCAACAATGCCCAAATCTGTTGTAAATTTGTTTTTGACCACCAAATAGTGCACAAGACAAAGGGACGCAGGTCATGTCGTAGTACACGGCAGCCTGGACCTGAGGCTTGGTCTAATCCCTGTTTGGTTTCAGATTCATTATGGTTAACAAAGCTTGTTGCTGCATGAGATTTGCAATCTTCTGCTCATGCACCTGTTGTTCTAGCTGTCCTGCTTTTTCAGCTAATCCATGAGCTTGTCCCTCCAGTACCTTATAGGCAGACAGGAAGGCTCCCCCCATTCACCCTGCATGCTTTAATTGCTCCTTGTCCTTGATGTGTGGGGGGGTTCTACAAATTTTTCCCTGTACTTTTAACACTTCCATGGGGCTTGTCCTGATCCATGGCTCCAGAGAAGCACCCATACATGTTTCCCACTTATCACATAGCGCAGTCCATGGCTCTTGCATCCACCCAGGATGCTCAAGGAATGGGGCTGCCCTTTCCCCCCCCTTTTGTTCCTACAGCCTGAACCAGCAGGCTCACGTCTAATCCTATGCTCGGTATGATATACTTTGCAATGACTATGGTGACAAAGATAAGCAGTAGGCACCTTGCTCCAAAGCAATATTATGTCCACAACGCACACACCAAAATGTCAAGCCCGGGCAAAATACAAGAAAACACACCGACTGAGTCCCACCAATGCAGGTGGTGCAGCCTCGGTACGGCTGTGCGCTCTACTGACTGAGTCCCACCAATGCAGGTGGCACGGCCTCGGTACAGCTGCGCGCTCCACTGACTGAGTCCCACCAATGCAGGTGGCGCAGCCTCAGTGCAGCTATGCACCCCGCAGACTGAGTCCCACCAATGCAGGTGGTGCAGCCTCGGTACAGCTATGCACTTCACCAATCTCACTGTGCTGCAAACCCTGGGAATCCCATCCTCGTCGCCAATTTATGTTCTAGTTAGATTCCCGGGGCCAAACATCTGGTTTGGCAAGCCAGCACAAACTCACACACGCACAAACACTCTTCATAGCAAGCAGTTTATTAGTAAATACTTACAAACAGACCGACCCGACGGTAATCTCGAGAAGGACCACCTCAGTGCTTGTCCCGATCGTCTGCATGGTGAGAGAGAGAGTCGGCAGGCACAATCTTTTCGAGTGTCCCCGAGGAGGCAACATGGTCCTCTGTTGTGTAGCAGCCTCTCCCTCCTTCGGAAAACTCTGGCATTTATGATTACTTGCGGTAGGCGGGAGTCCCGACACCTGGGGCCAACAAGTGCAGGGAGTCTAGCCCAACTCCGCCCCGGTTGCATAACCGGGCTATGATACTGCGCACACGTGCAGACTTATTTTGGGGGCCACATTTGACTTTGGGGGTTGCTATTTCACTACTCTTCAGCTTCTGACCTTCATGTTGACTGCTTCTCATGGTGATTCTGTGGCTGGAAGCCACAGAATTTGTATGTGACCAACCGCTGTTCCAAGACCTTGTGAGTTACTTATTTGTATCCCACTTAACACAGTGGTGTTGTTCTAGGCACTAAAAAGTTACAGCACTAGACTATTCTCACCAARTAGCAGGTGGTACAGATACAAAAGTTGCAACACGGACCATTCCCATGAAGTATCACGTAGCACGGATACAGCGATGTGGGGATAAGAAAGCACGGAGAGAGAGAAAGCAGTGGGAATGCACACAGCTGTGCCTCGGGATGGACGATGAGGAGCTGAGAGCACCTGGGTGAGGATTAGCGAGCAGAGCAGCAGGGGTGGCCTTGTAGTGGCTGTGTGCTTTGGGCCGCCTGAAGCAGGGCAGCCTRTGCAAGGGGCACGGAGTGCAGAGCTGGAGAGAAGCAATCGGGTCCAGCTGGTAAGCACACATGGAAGCTGGAAGCAGAGGCTTGGAGGCAAGGCCATCGGGATGGGTGTGCCCATGGACACTGCCAAGGTTTGGTGATGGCGGTACCCCCAGCACTGCCCAGGCCTTGGTGAGGGCTGTTRCCACGGTGAGCAGYAGGGCTTTGTGATGGTGGTGGCATGGTGCCTACAAGGCCATKGTGATSGRGCKGTCTSCATGGGGACTGTGTCCCTGCTGGRAGCAGAGCCCCTGGGGTCCCCACTCGGAGGAGAGCCGCTCCAGGAGGAGGCAGCARCTGCCCTTGGGGCCAGAGTAGCAGGTCCCCAGGAGAGGGCCCTGCAGAGGGGCAAGGAGCGACAGCAAACGCCTGCTGCCAGGCTGCACATGGACTGCCAGGCACGCCAGAGCGCAGGGGCGAGGTGAGCCATGGGGCTGAAGGCAGAGGCAGGCAGCAGGCATGGGAGCTGCCCGGAGAGCACCAGGCTGGTTTGGCAAAGGAGCTGGGGTGAAAGAGGCAGGCAGGAGCTGTTGCGGCCAGGTGGAAATTTCTTGCCGGCCCTGGGGAGTTTCCCTGGCACAAAGCACGCCGACCTGCATGCTCCAAGGCCCCCACGGAGCCCATGAGCTCTGCGCTGAGGGGCAGAGGGCAGCTCTGGGCCCAGCTCAGCCGGGCACCGTGCAGCCAGAGCTTGCCTTGCACACAGCCCTCAGCTTGCCTGCTCTTCAGCAGCCACTCGCACCAAGGCAATGGCCTCCACCCTGTGTGTCCTCCTGCCCACAAGTGGGCCAGCAGCAGCTGCACGCAGCAGTGCAGCACAGCTGGAGCCGGAGCCCGTCTTGCTCCCACCAAAGGCACAGACTGCCTCAGCTGCCCAACGCACAGGGCTCACGGGCTTCTGCACATGTCCTCGCAAAGGTGCAGAACTGAGCCATGACAGTGGCTTTGAAAGCCTCTGCCTGGCTCCCTGGAGCTGCCAAGGAGCAGGTGGGAAGTGCTGGCAAAGAGCAGGAGGTCTCTGCCTGCCAACAGGCTTACTGCATGCTTGGCATGGCAGCGTGCAAGGACATGCCTGGGGGTGTGCAAGGCAGCTGCTGTTGCCCATCTCTTTCCCATGCTGACAAACCCTCTGCCCAGGCAACCTTTGGGAGCAGGGCAGCAGCCGCCTGTGTGGGAGAGTTTTGCCATCTTCGAGGGCATCAGGAGTCCCAGGAAGATTCCCTACAGGAAGGATGGAAGGCAGGGGGAAAAGCATGGGAATAACTTGGCGTTTCTGGTGGGCTTTGATTGCAGATGGGGGAGGACACTGCCAGGGATGTTCCCATGGCATTGCAAGCTCTGCATCCTCTGCTGGCCTTCTAAGAAAGGCTCCGTTGCAACACAGGGARACGCTGTCCGGGAGGACTTGCGCAAGAGCAGAGACATCACATGTGCCTGGCTTGCCACCTCTGCCAACTCTGGCAGCTAGGCAGACCCACGGCACAGGAAGCTCCCTTCCTTGAGGACTCGATGCCGTTGGCAGCAGCCCTCCGCCACAAATCCTTGACCCGCAAACATCCTGGGCCACCAGGATCCTGAGCATTGCCACCTGATGGCACACGGCTGTATGTTCTTCCTCTGCCCATGGAGGTTGCCTCTGAGCTCAAAGAGGAGGAGAAGTCCTCCTCTTCCTTCAGGCACACACCGGAGCCTCAGCCAGGTATGTGCCCACATTGAGAGTCCTTCTGGGAGCGTGGGGCCTGTCCCGGCACAGCAAACTACACAGAGGTCGGCTGCAGGAAGCACTCCTGAGCTGGCTGTGCCCAACACACAACCTCTTGGGAAAGCCCTTGGTGGCAGGCAACAGGCAGGTACGTGCCCTGTGCCCATGAAGCCCCTCACCTACAGCTCTCTGTCCCCCCACAGCCATTGCTACCTTCCCAGACACCGCAGCTCCCAGGCCATGGCCCTCGCTGCTCAGCCCAGTACTTGGGGCTCTGTGCAGAGCTTGCTGCTGCTGCTGGGTCTCAGGGCAGCCAGAAGACTGACAGGCAGTTGCAAGTGCCACACAGGCACCCTGAGGGGTGGGCTGGTGCGGAGCAAAGAGGAAGAGTGACAGACTCTGTGCTGGCTGCTAGGGAAATGCTGCCACAGCTCACACAAACCCTAGGCAGTGACAGCCATTTCCTGCTTCAAATAAAGCTCCTGGAAGCTTTTCTGTCTGTGTTCCTTGGTGTCAGGCAAATCTCCAGAAGAAGAGATGTCCAGGCAGTGCCAATGAAGCCAGTCAGGTCTGGAAGGAAAGCCATTCAACCAGTCACAGAGTAACAGAGCAGCTGGGGTGGGAAGGGGCTTCTGGAGGTCTCTCTCTGGAATGTCTCTCCAAGCTCCTACTGCAAGTGGTGGCAGCCTGGGGGCATTTCCCTCCATGGCCGAGCAGGGTTGAGCTCAGAGTGTCTCTGTTGGACCACCTTTAGGCCTCCAAGGCTTTTGACACTCTCTGCTGTGGATTTTCCCTACTGCCCCTTGTGTCCTGGCCCCTTGTCCTGTCGCCAGGCACCTCGGGAAGAGTCTACCTCCATCCTCTCCCCACCCTACCCTTAGGAGCTGCAGGCAGCAGCAAGATCCCCCATGTGCCTTCTCTTCTCCCAATTCAACAGACTCAGTGTCCTTGGCCTCACCTCCTTTGTCCTGTACTCCAGATACTGACCAGCTTGGGAGCCTTCATGGGGCTTTCACGAATGCATCCACATCTCTCTTGTACTGGTAGCCCAAACTGAACCGTCTTCCGAGACCTGTTGTCTCCTGTGCCAAGCCAATGCTTTCCCTCTGCGTGCTGGCTGCCATCTGCTAGCGCAGCTGGAGTGTAGGGCTGTCCTTTCTGCCTGGGCACCCCGCTGGCTCCAGCTCTGCTTGTACGCGGGACCCTGAGGACATTTTCTGCGGAGCTGCTCTCCAGTGACCCTGCCCCTGAGTAGCCTCTCATGTGGCTTCTCCCATGTAGGATCAGGACATTCCCTGTCTCTTTGCTTTTCCCAGCAACACATTTCTGTGTCCTGTCAGGGTCCCTCGGAAGCTACTGTGGGAACTCACCACTCATGAGACTGTCCACAAGAGTGCCCTGTCCTTTTGTGCTGGGAGGTGCCCCCAGAAGTGTCCTACCCCTACACACTGCTGGGAGCTTCCCCCCATGGTGCCCTGTACCCTCAGGGATTTTCTAGCCACCATGGGTAGCCACCCAGGCACCTCCAGAGCAACAGCAATATGACTCTCCACTGATCTGCTGTGGCATTATGTGCAGCAACACTCCCCTGGCCTCTGTGGAGGTCCGAACTGTGAGGTAGGCATGGACATGCTGGCTCTGCACAGGCTTGCTAGCCATGCTGGGGCCTGATGCATGGCTCTGCTGCAACCCCAACTACTCCTTCTGCCCCCACCAGGATCTCCAGCATTCCCCCACACCTGAGCACCTTGACATCTCTGGGCTCTCCTGACAGCTCTGTCAGTGATCCAGGCCGGCCACAAGGATTTCTGTTGAGGTATGCTGCAAGACCTGTCCTTACCATGGTGAGCCTGGGCCAGCCGATGTGTGGGTACGTGCTCAGGGCCAGAGAGGTCTACGGTAGCCAAAGAGCCAAGGAAAGCAGCTACCTGGGCAAAGCAGGGAGGAAAAGGCTGCCGGGGTAATGGGACCCACACAGAGAGGATGAGGATGTCAGGAAGAGGAGCTGAGGTGAGGACAGCCAGCCCTAGTGATCTCTGGCAGCAGCAGAGTCTTGAATCCTGGCTCCCAGGCCATGTGGAAGCTCCAGGGTCCACATGGCACTGGTGAACTCAGTGCTGAGAAGAAGAGAGCAGCTCAAAGTCGAGCTCAGCCTGCCTGTGGCCAGCCGTGCTGGTGCCTTTGAAAGAGAGCCAGGCTCTCCTGTCCTTCAGGGGCCACACGTGCCAAGACAACTGCCTGCATCTTGTCCTTCTGTCTGCCCACAGCTGGGCCGCAGCGAGATACTCACAGCAATGCAGCTCAAGCAGCCTGGGCCTTCRTCCCACCRCRACTGGCTGCCTYGRCTYCCYRGYCMAWGGRGATCACGGGCCTCTGGCAACAAGAGACAAAAAGGAAAGAGCTCAATGGAGACRGTGASAGAGGCTTCCTCAAGCCTCCTCCAACCTGTTGCTAAGCAGTCAGGAGGTGCCTGCAGAGGCCAGGACCTCCCCTGACCCCTTACACCCCATCTGCCTGCTCTGCTCAGGGAGTTCACACTTCAGATTTATGGCTCATCTCAAAATCATTTGCCCCTTCCGCAAGCACCACATTCYCAGAGCTGCTTCTTCCTTGGCTTCTCCAAGGATCTCTTCTCACTTCTCAGCTTCCCCTAAGCCTCCTGCCTCTTCGCAGGCCCTTTCCCCCAAAGAACGCTCCCCCAGAGCCTATAGTCAACCATGCCCTCCTCTGCCCCTGCTCCCACCACCCTGCACCAAGTATCAGGGCCCAGGTGCTAGCCTCTGAAACACAGCTGCATGCCCTTGGCATGGCCCTAACAGCTCCATTCACCTCTTTGCCTGCCCCATGCTAAGCAGCAGGCAGCCCCTCCAGTGTTCCCATGCAGAAACCCTCACTTGGCCCTTTGAGAACACACCTAAGTCTGGCAGGCTGCCAGGGGCCTCTGAGAGAGCCTCCTGTGCCAATCACTTGCCCTCTCCCTATCAGCTCTTAGCCGCAGGGCAGCAGATGCCTACATGGGAGAGCACAGAAAAGGAGGCTGGTTTCATGGGTGAAGGACATGTACTAGGGGGGGATGTATGGAACAGAAGAAGGGAAGGATGAGGCTCACTTGGCTTTTCTTGTTTGCTTCCCTTGTAGAGGGACAGGGTGGAAGGAAGGAACAAGGAAATTGAGAGCATCATGACAGCATTTTTGAGGTGTCTTATAGGCATCTTACACCCACTTGCTTATGAGTACGCAGAGGTCTCAAGAGGGAGGGCACAAGCCTCAGCATGCTCAATGCCTGTCTTCAGCAGCTGAGGAACTTGGGAGATTCCCCTCACAGAATACCCGCAGGCTTGTCCTCACAGCCCCAACCCAGAGACCCACACAGAGGTCTCCCATGGGAGAAACCCCACCAGCCCCACTGTTTTGCCCCACATACCTTCTCTCTTTGCCAAGGGAAGGTTTAAGGGCAGGACTTAAGCCAGACTTTCCCATGGAGCACTCCAGAGCAGAGAGGCATCCTTTCAGCCAAGCCTCTTACAAACACCCATTGACAGCAGATGTCAAACCAAACCGACACCCAGGCAGCAAGGACAGCTTTCCATGCTTCAGAAACACTGCTCCTAGAGAAGGTGTGCTTCTAAAGGCACTGAGACAGCAAGATCTTGTGGATGACCTTACCATTGACAATGGARCGGTCACCCTGGTGTCAGAGGACACTGTCTGAGATATTCTGGCAAGGGTGGGAGGTCTGGGAGCCTCTGACTGCATTATAAAGAAGGCTCCCCCAGAGCTCTGGGAGAAGCTGTCCTGCAGGGCTTTCTCTCTCTTTCTCTCTCTTCTATCTCCTGGTTCCATCTTCTTCATATCTTCTTGATTCCATCTCTTGGTTTGGAAGGGGAAGAACAAAAGCGCTCTCATCTTGCTTCAGCTTCCCTTCAACTCTCCAGCAGGGRCATTTGTGCCTTGWCCAGGGCAACTGAAGAACATGTCTGCTCCACACGTGCGGTCAGGCCTTGGTCTTCCAGACAAGTACTGGGAAAACCACGGCTGTTGCAAGGCCCTCCAAGGAGGATAACTCATCCCCCAGTTAACCCAGAGCTTTTGGGGCAATCCTGCTCCTCCCTGGGAGCCAAGAGGGGGCCTAGAGGGGAGAACCAAGGTGGGGCAGCATACAAAGAGCTGGACAAACCATGGGCAAGTGACACCACAATGCCAAGGCTGCCGCAGGTCCCAGCTGGGGTTGATTTGGAGGAGTTTTTTGAGGAAACAAGCAGTGAGCTGTGGAGCCAGTTGCTACCAGCTTCCAAAGACACTTATGCCCAGTGTGCCAAGGCACAACCATTGCATACAACAGCACATGGCAATGACTCTGCTAAGTGACTTCTCAGCATCCCAGAGAAGAGACCGGTAGCCTGCTGAACGGCAAGTGCCTCCTGCTGAGACATTCATAAGCATCATCATGGCAGAACTCTCCCAAGGGCAAGATCCAGCTGCCCGCTGTGAGGAGTGCTTAGGTGCAGACAGTGAGGCTCCTTCTTGGAGCATGGTGCAGGTAGTGCGTGCACAGCTCCTGGTGCAGTCTGATTCCCAACTGACAGAGCAGCTGCTCTTGCAAAGGGGGTGCAGAGCTCTCTGCCAGACTGCAGCCAGACTGGTGTAAAGAGGAATCTCTAGGCCTGGCTCCTGATCTGCACACCTGCAAAAGCATCATCCCAGCTGCTCACTGCAGCAGACAGCATGGTGGAAGAAACATTCTGGGATGTTGCAGAGCCCTGCATTTGCTCCAGATCTTCACTGCCAGATGCCAGCAACCTCTCCCTCTCCTACCTCCTCATCAAAAGACTTTCAGGGAAACTTGTGTCCCTTCTTCCAAGCCAGCTCCAGATCCCCTGCTCTGGCATCTCGGGGTTTTTGGCAGCATTACTCCAACCGTTGCAAGCCAAATACACTTAGACAGGCTGGAATTCTTGCTGAGCTGAGAGTTTCCTGGGGATGGTGTGAACCTCAGCAAGCCCAAGGGGTGTAGCTCCACCTCTTGCAGAGGCACTGGAGACAGTCATTGTACTCCAGCTTGGCCTCAGCAGGGTCAGGGATCAAACCCGCACAGGCTCTCACTCACAGCTCTCCTTTTCCCCACAGGCATCAAGGCCCTCCCAATTAAACCAGCTCCCATGCAATGGCTGTCATTCCTCAGGAGAGCACTGTAGGCTCTGTGTAGAGCTTTCCCTTGTGGCTGTGTTATGCAGCAGGAAGAGGGACTGCACGAGGATGCAGGTGCCAGATAGGAGCCCTGAGGTTGGAGTTGCACCTCTGTGTGCACAGTGCGAACAGAGAGAGCAAGAGAGATGCAAGGGATCCGCTGAAGTCATTCAGCTTGCAGCACAGCCCATCACGCCTCTTGCTCTGAAGGAAAGTTTCTGAAGCTTTTGTTCCCCTGTGATCCTTGGAGATCCTCAGGTGAATGGTGACAGAAATCCTAGTGTGCAGAGAATGGCAAATTCAGCAGACAGAGCAGCATAGAAAAGCAGTCTGATATAGCACAGGCTCGCAGGGTAGCTTAGGTGGGCAGGCATTTCTGGAGATGGAGAAGGAGGTCAAACCTCCTTTCAGAGAAGTGGTAACTAGCTCAGGTATCTCTGGGCCTTCTTGCAATCTCAAGAACCACAGAATCATAGAATCACAGAATGGTTGAGGTTGGAAGGGACCTCTGGAGGTCATCTAGTCCTACCTCCCCTGCTCAAGCAGGGTCACCTAAGGATAGACTTATCTCCAAGGAGCGATTGCCCAACACAGGGTGCTCATTCCAGCACTTGGCCACACTAATAATGTCTGGGAAGTTTTGTCATCTCTCAGATGGGAATTGTGCTTGCTGCAGTCGGTGCTGCTGCCTCTTCTTTTGGCCCTGGACACCTCTGGGAGAAGTATGCCTCCATCTTCTCAATACCCTCTCCTTAGGCAGCTGCAGACAGCAGTAAGACCCTCTGCTCCTTCTCTTCTCCCAGTTGAACCAGCCCCCAGTGCCCTTGGCCTCTCTCCTTGTGTGTCTTTTGCTCTAGCCCTGACATTCTTGAGGTCTCCACTGGAACAGCTCCAGTGTGTCCTTGATGCACTACTAGAACGGGGTTCATGATTCTTTCGGATTCCAGGGTTGGTTGTACTGAACTCAAGACATCATCATTTGCCAAGTATAGGAATTTGTTAGACTGAACAGTTCTACACATTTGATGGTCACTGGACAACATTAAACAATGAACACCAGGCAAGTCTACTACAAGTATAACAGAGCTAAAAAGTATACTAAAGAACTACAAATAGAATACACGTATCAGAGCTCTATGATTAAGCCACAGATGCACGGTACAATGACTATTCTTGGATGCATGGTGCAATGACCATTCTCACCCTTTCCTTGTCCTTATGGGGTCCCCCTCTGGTGTAGGCTTCCCTGGACTGTTCTCATCACATTCAAGCTGCACCAAGATGATTCCGGTTCTCCCTGGCAGTTGGCATCACAGGCATCTCCACAGATGGGTGGGTTGTTGGATCCACAGGCCAACTGACAGTGAGTCTGAGTCTATACCAGAGGTATGTGGCTTACTTCTTTCCTTCTCAGACTTAGTTCATTATCCAAGCGATCAATGCCAGAGCACAGTTACACAACAGAACAGATGGCCTCAGCCAATGACAGTACGGATACCAAGAGGAGGTTCAACAGGATGCTCAACAGATAACAGTCCATACATCAACAGCTACCAGTACAGATGTTCAATGGATAAGTCAATGAACAACTGCACAGTACCTAGATGTCTACAGGATGAGTCTATAGTGTCACCTCTTCTTTGCTACCTTGGTTTGCTCAGCATTCCTAGGGTCATTGAAGAGCTACGGCAAAGCCACAGTGAGGTGACTCTGACCATAATTCATCCAAGGTTCCTAAACTCTTGGCGAGTACCCCAGAGCAAACCCCTCTTCTATGGGCTGCACCCTCTTGAGTCCCACACTTGCCAGTGTGACACACCTATCAGTGTCCCTGTCTGGCAGTGGGGATCTCTAGCATGGGCCGAGAGCCCCATGCACAACAGAGGGGAGCAACCCCTTCCCTCACCCTGCCAGCTGCACTGTTGCTACTGCCACCCAGGGAGCAGTGGTGGCCTGAGCTACCCAGGCACATTGTGGTCTCCTGCTTGCCTTGTCCCCCAGGGCTCCCAGGGCCTTTGCTGCTCTCCAGCCAGTCATCCCCAGTCTTTTGGGGCTTCCCCACCTGCAAGGTATATTGGTGGAGAAGCCCATCAGACCTGAGACTGAAGGAGACTGTGTGATCCAGCTTGTGGTATTGAAAGAAATCTGAAGAAACCAAGCCCATGTCATCTGCAAATGTCAGCCCCTGTGGGAGTAGCTGTAAGCTGCACAGATGGTTGGAAAGGGGACGTCTCCACGTAGCAGGTACTTGTAGCTCTTTGAGACTGGAGGGCATTTTTGTACTTGCAGACTGCTTGGAGGGTGAAATTCTGTTTACAGTCCTCCTGGGACACATTTCCTGGGACCGCAGTTTGGTGCAGCAATGGTTTTTGCACCCCTCCTAGGAAACCTGCATGCAGGTTTCTACCTCTCTGAAATGCCTGCACACCTAATGCTCGCAGCATGGGGATTAAGCAGGAGGAACTGGAGATCTGCATGCAGTTGCAGGGCCGAGATCTCATTGCAGTCAGAGACATGGTGGGATAACTCTCATGACTGGAATGTCATCATGGATCGCTACGCGCTTTTTAAGAAAGGTAGGCCAGGAAGGCCAGGTGGTGGAGTTGCTCTTCATGCAAGACAGCAACTGGAATATATCGAGCTCTGCCTAAGGGTAGATGAAGAGCAATTCGAGAGCTTATGGGTAAGGACTAAAGGGCAGGCTAACACTGGGGAACACTGTGGTGGGTGTCTGCTACAGGCCACCTGATCAGGAAGAGGAAGCCAATGAGGCCATCTACAGACAGGTGGAAGAAGCCTCATGATCACAGGCCCCGTTTCTCCTGGGGGGCTTCAAGCACCCTGATATTTGCTGGAAGGACAACACAGCAAGGCACAAACAGTCCAGGAGGCTTCTGCAGAGCATTAGTGATAACATTTTGACACAGGTGGTTGAGGAGCCAATGAGGAGGSTTGTGCTGCTGGACCTTGTCCTAACCAAAAGAGAAGGACTGGTTGGAGACATGAAGGTTGGGGGCAGCCTTGGCTGCAGTGACCGTGAGATGGTGGACTTCAGGATCCTGTGTGGAGGAGGCAATCCAATAAATAGGATCACAACCCTGGACTCCATGAGAGCAAAATTTGGCCTCTTCAGGGAACTACTTGGAGGAATCTTAGGACACTTACACCACTTGCCCATGGTTTGCCCAGCTCTTCGTATGCTGCCCCACCATGGTTCCCCCCTCTAGGCCCCCTCTTGGCTCTCAGGGAGGAGCAGGATTGCCCCAAAAGCTCTGGGTTAACTGGGGGATGAGTTATCCTCCTTGGAGGGCCTTGCAACAGCCGTGGTTTTCCCAGTACTTGTCTGGAAGACCAAGGCCTGACCGCACGTGTGGAGCAGACATGTTCTTCAGTTGCCCTGGWCAAGGCACAAATGYCCCTGCTGGAGAGTTGAAGGGAAGCTGAAGCAAGATGAGAGCGCTTTTGTTCTTCCCCTTCCAAACCAAGAGATGGAATCAAGAAGATATGAAGAAGATGGAACCAGGAGATAGAAGAGAGAGAAAGAGAGAGAAAGCCCTGCAGGACAGCTTCTCCCAGAGCTCTGGGGGAGCCTTCTTTATAATGCAGTCAGAGGCTCCCAGACCTYCCACCCTTGCCAGAATATCTCAGACAGTGTCCTCTGACACCAGGGTGACCGTTCCATTGTCAATGGTAAGGTCATCCACAAGATCTTGCTGTCTCAGTGCCTTTAGAAGCACACCTTCTCTAGGAGCAGTGTTTCTGAAGCATGGAAAGCTGTCCTTGCCGCCTGGGTGTCGGTTTGGTTTGACATCTGCTGTCAATGGGTGTTTGTAAGAGGCTTGGCTGAAAGGATGCCTCTCTGCTCTGGAGTGCTCCATAGGAAAGTCTGGCTTAAGTCCTGCCCTTAAACCTTCCCTTGGCAAAGAGAGAAGGTATGTGGGGCAAAACAGTGGGGCTGGTGGGGTTTCTCCCATGGGAGACCTCTGTGTGGGTCTCTGGGTTGGGGCTGTGAGGACAAGCCTGCGGGTATTCTGTGAGGGGAATCTCCCAAGTTCCTCAGCTGCTGAAGACAGGCATTGAGCATGCTGAGGCTTGTGCCCTCCCTCTTGAGACCTCTGCGTACTCATAAGCAAGTGGGTGTAAGATGCCTATAAGACACCTCAAAAATGCTGTCATGATGCTCTCAATTTCCTTGTTCCTTCCTTCCACCCTGTCCCTCTACAAGGGAAGCAAACAAGAAAAGCCAAGTGAGCCTCATCCTTCCCTTCTTCTGTTCCATACATCCCCCCCTAGTACATGTCCTTCACCCATGAAACCAGCCTCCTTTTCTGTGCTCTCCCATGTAGGCATCTGCTGCCCTGCTGCTAAGAGCTGATAGGGAGAGGGCACAGGAGGCTCTCTCAGAGGCCCCTGGCAGCCTGCCAGACTTAGATGTGTTCTCAAAGGGCCAAGTGAGGGTTTCTGCATGGGAACGCTGGAGGGGCTGCCTGCTGCTTAGCATGGGGCAGGCAAAGAGATGAATGGAGCTGTTAGGGCCATGTCAAGGGCATGCAGTGGTGTTTCAGAGGCTAGCACCTGGGCCCTGATACTTGGTGCAGGGTGGTGGGAGAAGGGGCAGAGGAGGGCATGGTTGACTATAGGCTCTGGGGGAGCGTTCTTTGGGGGAAAGGGCCTGCGAAGAGGCAGGAGGCTTAGGGGAAGCTGAGAAGTGAGAAGAGATCCTTGGAGAAGCCAAGGAAGAAGCAGCTCTGRGAATGTGGTGCTTGCGGAAGGGGCAAATGATTTTGAGATGAGCCATAAATCTGAAGTGTGAACTCCCTGAGCAGAGCAGGCAGATGGGGTGTAAGGGGTCAGGGGAGGTCCTGGCCTCTGCAGGCACCTCCTGACTGCTTAGCAACAGGTTGGAGGAGGCTTGAGGAAGCCTCTSTCACYGTCTCCATTGAGCTCTTTCCTTTTTGTCTCTTGTTGCCAGAGGCCCGTGATCYCCWTKGRCYRGGRAGYCRAGGCAGCCAGTYGYGGTGGGAYGAAGGCCCAGGCTGCTTGAGCTGCATTGCTGTGAGCATCTCGCCGTGGCCCAACTGTGGGCAGACAGAAGGACAAGATGCAGGCAGTTGTCTTGGCACGTGTGGCCCCTGAAGGACAGGAGAGCCTGGCTCTCTTTCAAAGGCACCAGCACGGCTGGCCACAGGCAGGCTGAGCTCAACCTTGAGCTGCCCTCTGCTTCTCAGCACTGAGTTCACCAAGGCCATGTGGACCCTGGAGCTTCCACATGGCCTGAGGGCCAGGATTCAAGACCCTGCTGCTGCCAGGGAATGTCTTGGTCCTATATGGATGAAGTCCCAGGGAAAAATCGGCAGGGGCTAGGTCGCCGGAAAGCAGCTCTGCAGAAAAAGTTCTCAAGGTGCTGGGCATAGGTGGAGTTGGAGTCAGCAGAGTACCCAGCCAAAAAGACAGCCCTACACTCTAGCTGTGCTAGCAGATGGCAGCCAGCACGCAGAGGGAAAGCATTGGCTTGGCACAGGAGACGACAGGTCTTGGAAGACAGTCCAGTTTCGGCTACCAGTACCAGAGAGATGTGGATGCATTGGTGAAAGCCCAATGAAGGCTCTCAAGCTAGCACTGCCTGGACATCTCTTCTTCTGGAGATTTGCCTGACACCAAGGAACACAGACAGAAAAGCTTCCAGGAGCTTTATTTGAAGCAGGAAATGGCTGTCACTGCCTAGGGTTTGTGTGAGCTGTGGCAGCATTTCCCTAGCAGCCAGCACAGAGTCTGTCACTCTTCCTCTTTGCTCCGCACCAGCCCACCCCTCAGGGTGCCTGTGTGGCACTTGCAACTGCCTGTCAGTCTTCTGGCTGCCCTGAGACCCAGCAGCAGCAGCAAGCTCTGCACAGAGCCCCAAGTRCTGGGCTGAGCAGCGAGGGCCATGGCCTGGGAGCTGCGGTGTCTGGGAAGGTAGCAATGGCTGTGGGGGGAYRSAGAGCTGTAGGTGAGGGGCTGCATGGGCACAGGGCACGTACCTGCCTGTTGTCTGCCACCAAGGGCTTTCCCAAGAGGTTGTGTGTTGGGCACAGCCAGCTCAGGAGTGCTTCCTGCAGCTGACCTCTGTGTAATTTGCTGTGCCGGGACAGGCCCCACGCTCCCAGAAGGACTCTCAATGTGGGCACATACCTGGCTGTGGCTCCGGTGTGTGCCTGAAGGAAGAGGAGGACTTCTCCTCCTCTTTGAGCTCAGAGGCAACCTCCATGGGCAGAGGAAGAACATACAGCCRTGTGCCATCAGGTGGCAATGCTCAGGATCCTGGTGGCCCAGGATGTTTGCGGGTCAAGGATTTGTGGCGGAGGGCTGCTGCCAACGGCTGCGAGTCCTCAAGGAAGGGAGCTTCCTGTGCCGTGGGTCTGCCTAGCTGCCAGAGTTGGCAGAGGTGGCAAGCCAGGCACATGTGATGTCTCTGCTCTTGCGCAAGTCCTCCCGGACAGCGTTTCCCTGTGTTGCAACGGAGCCTTTCTTAGAAGGCCAGCAGAGGATGCAGAGCTTGCAATGCCATGGGAACATCCCTGGCAGTGTCCTCCCCCATCTGCAATCAAAGCCCACCAGAAACGCCAAGTTATTCCCATGCTTTTCCCCCTGCCTTCCATCCTTCCTGTAGGGAATCTTCCTGGGACTCCTGATGCCCTCGAAGATGGCAAAACTCTCCCACACAGGCGGCTGCTGCCCTGCTCCCAAAGGTTGCCTGGGCAGAGGTTTGTCAGCATGGGAAAGAGATGGGCAACAGCAGCTGCCTTGCACACCCCCAGGCATGTCCTTKCACGCTGCCATGCCAAGCATGCAGTAAGCCTGTTGGCAGGCAGAGACCTCCTGCTCTTTGCCAGCACTTCCCACCTGCTCCTCAGCAGCTCCAAGGAGCCAGGCAGAGGCTTTCAAGGCCACTGTCATGGCTCAGTTCTGCACCTTTGCGAGGACATGTGCAGAAGCCTGTGAGCCGTGTGCGTTGGGCAGCTGAGGCAGTCTGTGCCTTTGGTGGGAGCAAGACGGGCTCCAGCTGTGCTGCACTGCTGCATGCAGCTGCTTCTGGCCCACTTGTGGGCGGAAGGACACACAGGGCAGAAGCAGTCGTGTTGATATGAGAGGCTGCTGAAGAGCAGGCAAGCTGAGGGCTGTGTGCAAGGCAAGCTCTGGTTGCACGGCGCCCGGCTGAGCTGGGCCCAGAGCTGCCCTCTGCCCCTCAGCGCAGAGCTCACGGGCTCTGTGGGGGCCTTGGAGCATGCAGGTCGGCGTGCTTTGTGCCAGGGAAACTCCCCAGGGCCGGCAAGAAATTTCCACCTGGCCGCAACAGCTCCTGCCTGCCTCTTTCACCCCAGCTCCTTTGCCAAACCAGCCTGGTGCTCTCTGGGCAGCTCCCATGCCTGCTGCCTGCCTCCAGCCCCATGGCTCACCTCGCCCCTGCGCTCTGGCGTGCCTGGCAGTCCATGTGCAGCCTGGC
>NW_028186928.1:0-26445 GCF_003343005.1 Rhea americana
ACAGTGAATCACAGCACCATGAGCTGTCACACTCTCACAGCTGGTAGAGGGAAGCAAGCAGTTCAACTTCAGTAAAATGTTCTATTTTTCAATGGCCTAATTTGCACCAATCTAAACCTACTTGTGTTTCACTGATGTCCTAAACATCTGGCCACTCTCCATTTTCATTCCCTGCATGGTCATGAAGTGCAGCTCCATTTGAGGTGACAACAAGGATGGGAATTATCTCACCCACCGCCAGATCCCAGCAGTGCAGATGTYTCTGCCTAATCCAGCTGTCTGGACTTCTCTTTCTACTCAGTGGAAAGAGAAAAGTTGTCCCACTGAGAGGTCATGAGGGGCTTCTCCTGGTGACCAGCTAATGTTCCAGAAAGGTTCCCATAGTTCCTGGGTCACGTTACCCAGCACCACATGGGAACAGAGCTACACAGGGCATCTCAGGCAGCAATGGCCTCCCTATGTGTCTGTAAGGACCTGAATGTAAAGTTCTCATAATTGGTTGAAATCCATTCAAGAAAGAGCTCTATGAGAGAACTCAGATAAAATATCTTCGTTTTTTTTCAGAACTTTGAACATTCTTTATCAATTCTAATGAATATTCTCTTTCTTTTTATTGAGTGCACTTCAGTGATTACTCTATGTGAGTTTGCATGTGTGCATATATATATAACATGTTTATGCATGTATATATGTATAGGCTCTTTTTTACCATATGTTTCCTGGCAACACTCTGAATGGCGAAACTTTGTTCTGCAAAACGATTGTATCCAAATTGACATGTCTCCTCTCTCTTCTTCTGCCTCTCCGTCCTCTGCCTAGTCTGTCTTTACAGAGGACTCAGGACCCCTCTGCCCTCCACAGATGTCTCCTGTTGGATCTTGCCAAGCAGATCCTGAATGAGCTGAAATCTGCTCTCCTGCAGCCCTGGGCTGTGCTTGGCTTTCTGTCACTTCTCCACCATCCCCATTGCAGCTGTGGCTGTCTTCAACCTTTATATCTCCATCCAGTTCTGCTTTGCTTGTGACTGACTGACTGACAAGAGTCCAGCCATTCTGGGCTCATGGATTGCCTGTGCCAAGAAATTCCTTCCAACGCTCTCCAGGAATCTCCTGGGCTGGTTGTGCACAGGCCAATGGCCCTTCTAGCAGATTTCAAGGTGGTTAAACTACCCTGAGAGAACCAGAATCTGTGACCATGAGGCTTCTCCCATGCAGGTTTCAGCTACTTCCCTTCCCTCCTCAGGAAGTTGTTACCAACCACTACCACAATGTCACCCAGACTGGTGTGTCCTCTTTTCCTTACTACAAGGTCTGGACTGCCTCATCACTTCCTCCAAGGATAGGGGAGAGGGAGGTGGACATGGCTGGGATGTTGAGTGTTAGGCCCAGAAGAGAGGACATCTCAGAAGAGGGGTGAGGGAGAACAAGATAGAAGTGACCCCTCTCCAGTGTTGATGGTGAGGGCACCTCTTGCAGAAGAATCACTGGTAGGAGCCATTTTGAGGACAAGAAGAGAATCACAGCACTGCTCATCCCACTGGAGATGACTGACAGATGGGAGGACGGGGAGGGGCAGGCAAAGGGGACCTGGCTGCAGGGCTGWCTGTGAGGTCACCTCCCCTGCAGCTGCCTSACTGGCCCTCAGCAGATGTGCTGGCCAGCAGGCTTTGTGATGTCACCCAGCACCTCAGAGAKGCCACCCAGCAGCAGTGACCATCCTGGGGAGGACCCAGATGGCAGATGGCAGGGAAACATCTGGGTGACAATTTGCAAAGGCACTTCTACAGCCACCCCACCAGCCCATGACCATCAAGCAGTAGGCACAGCTTATGGCCACTCTGCTCAGAACTATCCCTCTGGGGCAGACCTGCCACCAAGCAGTGCACAGCTCCTCTCTTATGTCTCCTCTGAACCCAGCATGCTGCCCCAGTGTCCCAGAGGCACCATGGACATTATTTGGAGGCTTCCTTTGGCAGCTCAACCTTCCCAAAGTAGTGCATGATGTATTATTAGTAGGCATTTTTTTTTTTTWATAGTGTGATGCCAAGAAGGAGTCATTCTGCAGGCTCCAGTGTGCAGTTTGATGACGGGTGGGTGAGCTGAACTTTGCAAGGCCTGGAGCATGATCAGAGTACCTGACCCTCGCTTGCTTTTATCCATACCACACTGCCAAGAGGGGTCCTTTGTCCAAATTAGCTGCCAATCAGGCAGCAATGGCCTCTCTATGTTTCTATAAAAGTCTGAATGTAAAGTTCTTATAATTGGTTGAAATCCATTCAAAAAATAGCTCCTTGCAATAGCTGAAATAAAAAAATCTTCATTTTTCAGAATTTCAAATATTCTTTATGAGTTCTAATGAATATTCTCTCCTTTCGATTGGCAACACCATATGTGTGCACTACAGTGATTACTCTATGTGAGTTTGCAAGAATATATACATATATAACATGTTTATACATGTATATATGTATATGCTCTTTTTTACGATATGTTTCCATATGTTTCCTGGCAACACTGAATGAAGAAACTTTGTTCTAACTACTGTATCCGAATTGACGTCTCCTCTCTCTTCTGCCTCTCTCTCCTCTCTTTCTCTTGCCTAGCCTGTCTTTACTGAGGACTCCTGGCCCTCCTGCCCTCCATGGATTTCTCCTGTTGGATTTTGCCAAGCWGATCCTGAATGAGCTAGTATATGCTCTCCTGCAGCCCTGGGCTGTACTTGGCTTTCTGTCACTTCTCCACCATCCCGATTGCAGCTGTGGCTCAACCTTTACATCGCCATCTGGTTCTGCTTTACTTGTGACTGACAGAGTCCAGCTGTTCTGGGCTCATGGATTGCCTGTGCCAAGAAATTCCTTCCAACAGTCTCTAGGAATCTCCTGGRCTGCTTGTGCACAGGCCGACTGCCCTTCTAGCAGATTTCAAGGTGATTAAACTACCCTAGGAGAACCAGAATCTGTGACCATGCAGCTTCCCTCTGCTATGTAGAGAAGGTTTCAGCTGCTTCCCTTTCCTTCTCAGGCAGCCATTAGCAAACRCTACCACAATATCATCCAGACGACTGGTCTGATCCTTACTACAAGGTCTCGACTGCCTCATCACCCGCTCCAATGAAATGCCCTGTGCACTCCAGCCGCCTCTTTGCACAGAGCACACCTGCACCTCCTTGCCAACCCAGCCTGGCTTCCCCAGGAATTTCATTTTATCTTGCCAGGTGAACATGTCTGTAATCCCTTGAGTATAAGGAAGAGGAAGGTAAACATGGCTGGGATGTTGAATGTGGGGCCCATAAGAGAGGACAACTCAGTAGAGGGGTAAGGGAGAACAAGATAGAAGTGACCCCTCTGCAGTGTTGATGGTGAGGGCACCTCTTGTACAGGGTCCCCTGATAGGAGCCATTTTAAGGACAAGAAGAGAATCACAWCACTGCTCATCCCAGCAGAGATGATATACAGGCATGGGAATGGAGAGAGGCAGGCAAAGGGGACACGGCTGCAGTGTTGATTGTGAGGTCACTTCCTCTGCAGCTGCCTGATTGGCCCTCAGCAAAGGTGCTGGCCAGCAGGCTTTGTGATGTCACCCAGCACCTCACAGAGGCCACGAAGCAGCAGTGACCACCTTGGCGAGAGGAGGAGATGATGCAGGAGGCAGGGACCCATCTGGGACTAATTGCGAGGGCACCTCTGCTGCAGCCACCCCACCAGCCTGCAGCCATCAGACAGGTAGGCAGGGCCCATGGTCTCCCTGGTCAGGACTAACTTTCTGGGGCAGACCTATCACCAAGCAGTGCACAGCTCCTCCCCTAGATCTCCTCTGACCCCAGAATGCTGCCCCTGTGGCCCAGAGGCACCATGGACATTATCTGGAGGCTTCCTCTGGCAGCTCAACCTTCCAAAAGTAGCCCATGATGTATTTATTATTAGTAGACAGAGTGTGATATATATGGTATATGAAAATATGATATATCTTATAGTGTGATACCAAGAAGGAATCATTCTGCAGACTCCAATGTACAATTGGATGATGGGTGGGTGAGTTGAAYTGTGAAAGGCCTGCTGGAACAGACCTGGACCATGATCAGAGTACTTGACCCTCACTGGCTTTTATCCACACCTCACTGCCAAGAGGGGACCTTTGTCCAAGTTAGCCTCAGGTCCACACTTGGGATTTCATCTCACATGGAATTCACTTGCAAAGAAGAGCCCCCCTACTCAGGCTATTTGGGGGCTGCTTGAGCAAGTGCTTCAGAACCTGCAGGTCTCAACCAGCTCAGAGACATATTGCAGAACATGCTCAGMTGAGTTGGACACCTGGGCTGTCAGCTGCCTGAACTGAAAAGGCAGTTAAGGCCCTACCTCCAAGGTTTCATCCGGCATGGCACARGAGAGTCTGAGAGCAAAGTAACCCACAGTAGGAACTTGGGCTATGGCAAAGCAAAGCTTTTTAGTCCCCATTTGTGATGCAAGGAGCTCTCCTGTAAACCAGCACTAGGGAAGACACTAGAGGAAGGACCACTACTCTCTCTTCTCTTAGCAAGCAAGAGACCCTCAGTGCTCCACTCATTGGCACCTTGACTTCTCAGTGCTGCAGGGAGAATACCCTATCAGGGGCTTAGCAGGAATGAGTTGAGAAAACAAAACCCAAAAAGTAAGATGCCACAATACAAAAGCAGTAGAATCATAGAATCAGTAAAGGTTGGAAGGGACCTCTGGAGATCATCTAGTTCAACCTCCCTGCTCAGCAGGGTCACCTAGAGCATGTTAGACTGGGTTGTATCCAGGCAAGCCTTGAATATCTCCAGAGAAGGAGACTCCACAACATCTCTGGGCAACCTGTTCCAGTACTCTGTCACTCTCTCAGTGAAGAAATTCCCCCTCACGTTCAGACGGAACTTCCTGTGCTTCAGTTTCTGCCCATTGCCTCTTGTCCTGTCGCATGGGACAACTGAAAAGACTTTAGCCCTTGACACCCTCCCTTCAGGTACTTACAGACATTGATAAGATCTCCCCTCAGTCTTCTCTTCTCCAGGATAAACAAGCCCAGCTCTCGCAGCTGTTCCTCTTAGGGCAGATGCTCCAGCCCTCTGATTATGTTTGTAGACCTACACTGGACTCTCTGCAGTAGCACCAGGTCTCTCTTGTACTGGGGAGTCCAGAATTGGGCACAGTGCTCAAGATGAGGCCTCCCCAGGGCTGAGTAGAGGGCAATCACCTCCCTTGACCTGTTGGCAACAGTCTTCCCAATGCACCCCAGGAGACCATTGGCTTTCTTGACCACAAGGGCACATTGCTGGCTCATGGCTCATGGTAGGATTCTCCCCTCCAAAATGGAGGAGAAACTCAACAAGTGCTCATGTGAAAAAGCCAAGGGTCAACTGCTTCTAGCACAGAGTGTCCACAATGCCTGCCCAAAAGATAGACAGGCTCCTTAGTGGATGGCTGTGCTCACCACCACTCCCTTGCCTCCAGCAACTTGTAGCAGTGCATTTAGAGATAAGTGGGGCTCCTCACACCCATCCTAGGCTCAGGGGAAACCTAGAACCTTGCCCCTTTCAGCAGTGTCAGCACCTTATGACACCACACCTAGTACACTCACACCTGCACATGGGTTTCTCTCTCCTTTCCCTGCTGCAGCACAGACAAATCACACTACAGCAGGGCAGTCAAGGAACTTGCAGAGACTGCAAGTAGGAGGAAGAAAGACCAAGGATGCACAGGCCTTGTTGGGCATTCGTCCCTTGGCTTGCCTACTCAAAAGGACTCCATGGCTAAGGAGATTTGGTACAGGAAGACATCAGTCCCTTTTAATTCATCTCCCAAGTATATACCTGCCTGTGTACAAAGACCACCTCTCCGGAAGGCCTTCACTCTTCCAAAGAGATTCCAGTACAGTAACAGCCATCTGGCAACAAACAACTCCCACTGCCTCCCTATCCCTCAGCAACCACTGCTGCAGAAGAAAGATCACATGTAGAAAAGCAAATGAGAGGAAAACAAAACGTAGACTCAGTTTTCATCTCAGGGCAAGGAGAAACATTCCCTTGCCTTTAGGCAGAATCCTGCCTGCACATCCTGGCAAGAGCTGAGGAAACACAAGGCCTCAACCTCAGTACACAGAAGACAGCAGGCTCCCAACATCCCTGGATCATGCTATCAGGGCAGCCATCAGCACAATCGCCTTCTCAACTTGTAGTGCCCCAATCTCTACAACTTGGCAGGACTTCCCACACACACAGCACTGCTCTCTCCAGACACCTTCTCCTATGATAAGCACCAAGACACGGGTCATCAACCATCCCCAGCACACAGCACCCTCACACTGTGACATGTCGCACTCCCGTCCCTCTCCTTACAGAGGGTTACCAGCTAACTTGCCCCTCTGCATCAGGGACATACAGGGGACACAAACAGCCATAGCAGCAGCCAGGGCATCCCCAATAGCTCTAAAACACACAAAGGCCAGCTCCATCCTCTCAGTTTCCTTCTAGTCCTCCAAGGCCTTGCTGTAACAATTCCTTTGAACAGCCAAATGCAGCCAAGGGCCTGGTAACTTCCCATTTCAAGGAATCAAGGAATAGACCGAATTTAAGGATATTGGAGAAAAATCTCAGATGTTTCCTGGTGTTTTGACAGGGCAGAATTTTCTGCAGCACACAGATACTGGAAATCAGAGATTCCCAAAGTCACAGCTCACAGCTGCTCTTAATGCATTTAGCAGTGTAAAAAATCTGTCTGGACTCCCTCAGAGACTGGTGGAGGGTGCAAGCCTATACTTAGGAAGAAGCCCAAASTAAAACTCCATGTCTGCATTTACAGCCAGGTGCCTACTGCAGGCCTATATGGTGCTGGGACAGGGGTGACCTCAGAGTCAATTCCCAGCCATGAGCAAGATGGTGGCCTTCCAGCTGCTGTCAGCAGTGACCTCACAAGGAGTTTCCAAGCCATGTGTCTGATGCTGGCCTATCAGGGACTCACAAAGAGATGACCTCACAGTCACCACTCTGGCCACATGCCTGTCACAGGAATTTGGGAAAGACCTGCAAGTAATTCTGGGCAACATTTCCTAACAGGAAGAATTCATGGGAGTCTGGTTCCTCCCTAAATGCTGATCAGAACCAGCAAATCCTCCACACACCAAKGACAACAAGCACTTTCTTCTTTGGTGCACTGACAATTGGAGACACAGGGAAAGACTCAGGCCAGGGCATCTCAGCGAGGGAAACCAGCAGAGCCAGGATTTAGCAGCTCTTCACCCCATCCTGTGAGCAGGGCTAATACTAATGGCCAGGGGAGGTCTAGCTGCTCATCAGCTTCTAAGGCCCTGGAAAAGCAAAACAGCTCACACCAACAGGGCTGCTCTGGAAACACTGTTCAGGCTGCTGTTAGGGTTACGGGGCTCAGGCCCAAGCGAGAAGTATGGTGCAACAACAACTCTGTGACACGATGTGACACTTGCAGACAGCCATTTGCAGAGTCCCTCAGAAATGCAGTTTTCAGAACAGTGAGCATAGGGAAGGACCTTGGTGAGGGCAGCAGGAGCCTGGTCTGATGCTGCCCAGTAGCTTGCAAATGCAGTGCTGAGCAGCACCTGGGGAGTGTGGTGGTTGCAGCAGCTCCAAGAAAGGCTTGAAAATGGGTCTCCAACAGCCAACAGGGGCAAAGCTTCCTGACCCAAACCCCAGCAGCTGCCATGGCGTAGCTGGTTGGGGGCAGGCCAGCATGTCTGACTCACAGGGTAGCTGCCCTCTGTCCCAGGTCACTGTGTCTCATGGTCACAGCCCCACCAGCCCCTATTGGAGCTCCTGGAGGACAGAAGCCTTGGGAAAGCACCACTGACCCTGCCCCAGCATGAGGGAACCTGCCAGCATTTAAAGGCTCCCATAGCCCCACCAGCCCCATTCACACCTGCTCTTGCTCGCGCTCAGGGGATTCTCTCTGTGGGGCCAGACTGGGCCCTAGTGCATTGCTCTGTAGAGCTGAGGAGCCCCGGGAGGATGAGGCAGCCAAGGGTAGAGAAGGCCAAGGCCTGCTGGTGCTGGGCAGCTGGAGTGTGGAACTGGGAGGGGGCTGAGGGAGATGGCCCTGCTTGACTCTCCCCAGCACCACCCAGCACAGCTCAGAGAAAAATGCTTAGGGTCAGCAGGGACTTGTGGGGTGGGGATAGCACCCCCACCATCTTCCAAGTGGCTCTGCCAAACAGGCTGTCTTTTGGGTGCAGAGGTTTGTCTTTCTTTTGCAGGAAGACATGGGCTATGGTCACTTGAAGATAACATCTCTGAGCTGAAACTATACTCTGCCAAATTAGAATCATCAAAGGATCCAAGGAGAAGGAAGAAAGGTTCTCCCAATTAAGTACATGTCTGGATTATTACAAAGCGAAGGTTTCATTTTCCATTTGAGCAGTTCCAGCAGGCTCTTGAGAGCTGCAGGACACCCCAGCCTTCATGACCTCTTTCCTGCGAGAGCCAGATCCCAAAGGGGGACCTGTTCCCAGGATAACTTGGCCTTGGATTGCCCCTTGCCATGAGGTGATGGAGCTACCCCACAGGAGATTTAACGTTGAGGGCACTCCCAGCCCCTGGACCCAGGAGTCCTAGCTGTCGCATTGTCCCCCAAGACAGAGGACACTCAAGAAGGGCTCCTGTGGCAGCCCCCCGCTGTGCAGCCACTCCCACAGCCCAGAATCCACAGACATTTTTGCAGTTCACAGTCTGTGTACAACACCTTGGGAAGGAGTTCCAGAAGCCCTTACCCTTCGTGGAGAGCCACAGAAGCCTTGGGAATGAGAAACTGGAGTCCAAGCTGGTGGTGTCAGTCCAGGAGGCCTCCATCTGTCTTGCTCCCTTGCCCTCAGCTCACCACTCCATTCAGGGAGGAAGGATGCTCTTCCTGTCTTGGCTCCCTAAAACTCCTCTCTTACATGTTACTGCTCTTCTGCCTGTTGGCGAGCAGCCCCAATGTGTCTTCACTGCCTCCTGTCCTCCCTCCTTGCCATGGACCAGCTCTGAAAGGTAGCAGTGGGGAGCGCAACAGCTTTGCCCAGCAGTGCCCAGGCCTTGCAGGGAAGTGAGGACATCACCATGGCACCATGGAGACCTCCCTGTGATGTGTCACATCCCACTGTGACCTCAGCTCGTGTCATCTAGGGGCTCAGCAGGTCATCGCCATGGAGATGTCTCAGCCAGGAAAACAGCAGAGAGATTTTCTGTCATGTTCTGGAAAGCAGTCACCTCTCCTCATCCTAGTTAAGTTCCAAATATTTCTCATAACTCCTTCAGGAATGTCTCCAGGCAGTGCCAAATGCTGAGAAACATTTAAAACGAAGCACTAGAGAAGTCACCTCTCTGCCCCTGCACCAACAGGTCTCTGCACTGGGGAGAGCTGTGCAGGAAGCTGGTCTTTGGGGTTTGGATTGGGAGTTGGGAGCTTTCAAAGACAGGATCAAAGTCATGTGGCATCCGAGGTAAAAGCACAACGTGTGACCAGGCATGGAGATGCTTTTGTGAGCCTCAGAACTGTGTTTTCCTGTGGGTGGCTGTTTTTGTAGAAGTAGGCAGTAGGACAATATGAGACAGGAAGCAGTCTTCCTCCTTGATGCACCAAAGCAGGCTCTCTGTTTTTACAAGTCCTCAGCAAGGTTTCTTGGTCTGCAGTGCTTAAGATGGAGATGAGATGCCAGGAAAGAGCAAACACAGCAGTGTTGCTGTCCAGGTTCTACTGCAGAGATGGTAAGGCAATGCAATGCTTCAGCAGCTGCATTTTGGCTCATTGAGAAATTTGTGAGAACCCCAGCTCCCAGCTCTGCCGCTGCTAGAGTTTGAGAATGTTCCTATACCCAGCCTTCCTCCTCTTCCTCGTCTCTGCACCATTCCAAGGCAACTCTTACAGAAGGGAGGCTCCATCTCCCTTGAATATTTCAGAGATGGGGCTTTCCAAGTCGGTTGCTTATTCAACCCTTGATATCACTGTTAGCCCCAGCTCTGCACCCTTAGGTTTCTGCCTTGTCTATTGTGTGTCTACCCAAAGTCCTCTTAGGCCAGCAGGGGCAAGAAAGGTGATGCTTTAGAGAGTTCACTTGAAGTTGTTTCATGTGGTGGATCTGAAGGCCTGATGCAGGCTGGTCCAGGATATGGACATGCCACCCCCATCCCCTCCTGCTCCTGGCATGAGGATCTAGGAAGGTCTGTGGGGAGAGCAGTGGGTTTGGTGTGGGTAGGATGGGTTTCCCTCCACATGTCCTGAGTCCTGCAGGGGTTGTTCAGAGTGCCCAGGAAATCCCTCCTCTATGGCCTCTTATCAAGGCTTTTCCAGGCTTGTTCAGAAACACAGAATCTCAGTCAGGGATCCCCAAGAACAGCACAGCCCATAATAAGTCCTAGGACCCCCAGGAGCTGTCTGGCTCTCACTTCCATTTCCACAAACCCTGATTAAATAGACAATTTCTAACATCATCTTTACAGCACCCTAGCTGGACGTTGTAACTTCCTATTTTTTCCAGTTTTCTTCCAACTCCTATTTTTGGTAAATTCAGATAAAAAGCTGCTGATGTACACCTCAGGCAGTTTAAGGCTTGCTCCATCTTTCAGTAGCCTGTCTCTTGAGCCCAACCTTTAATTCTGTTTGTATCTGCGGTTTCCTATCTATCCAAAAGATTTCTAGTCAGGCTCTCTCCTGTGGAAAGTGGACCTCATTGGAGGCAGCTTTCACTTAGCATACTGTTTATGAGTGTAATTATTTTTAATGAAACTATGTCATATTTTGTTTTTAATTTGTTTGCAAATAAAAAGGAAAAGAAAGAAAACCTTCTGTGTTGATTTGTATCTAGTTGTCTAGATAAAGCAGGAGGGAATTGGAGCATATGAGCTGTACAGTTCAGTTGCAGACTTGCATGGAAGAACATTAGCTTTAACAAGAATGATGTCAGTCCCAGGAGGCTGATGAGAGCAATGGCTGTGTTGGGGACATGGGGAGGAAGATTGTCCTCACAGGGTCTAACCTCCAGGACACTGCTTTTCCTATATGTCCTCACTTCATTAGGAGACACTCTGGATGGATCTCAACTGCAAAATATTGCTGTCATTTATTCTGAAAGCTCTAAAATAATAATCCTAAAAAACCCTTAAGTGTAGGAATACTTGTATATTATTGAAGTCTCAAYTCTTTCGGCTACACTCTTGACATCTCTCCATTTAGCCTACAGGACTTGAAGAAAATTATCAGAAAAGATATAGTTGATCAGGGCTTTTTGCATTTTAATGTGCCCCACGGTGCATTTGGTGCTGAGTCAACCAACTTCAGCTCCTGAGAGGAGATGAAGCAAATATTCCAGCAGTAGAAGTCAGAAGCAAAGCCCAAGG
Source organism: Rhea americana (assembly GCF_003343005.1). Lineage (NCBI taxonomy): Eukaryota > Metazoa > Chordata > Aves > Rheiformes > Rheidae > Rhea > Rhea americana. The sequence goes on from NW_028186928.1 coordinate 11,356, forward strand.
TTTGTCAAGTGTTAGTGGGTCCCTCTGAGGACCACTATCCACAAAGACTCCACAGGGGCTAATTAGAGCAGAAAATTGTTCTCACTGATTACAGGTAGACAAAGGAAACATGCAGACAGCTCCAATGCCAGATAAAGYCTTTATGTATTTTATGAAGCAAAATGCCCAATCATGGGCACCAGACACCAAATCCCTGGGAAGGAGGAGCATTCCCTTGCACATTGCCCAGGGCTCTTTCTGGGGGCAGTGTGCAGGAGGGGGTGTGCAATACCAAGTGCAGGACAACCACATGACTCTTGCCAGGCTCCCTGGGGTGCCCGGAGGCAATGAGCCCCTGGTGTCTCCTGGTGGGGCTCAGTGGAAGAGCCATAGCCAAGGAGACACAGACCTCAGCTCTGTCATGGCCCTTCAGCCTTGCCAGTGCCCTCGTCCGTCTCCACCACAGACCATTCTGTGTTGTCCCACACCTGTGCCTGGGTCGTTGGAGACTGTAGACTCCTAGCCTGCTTCCTCATATTGTTCTCACTGCAGCATCTCCCCACTTTTATTGATGTCTCTTGGTCCTCACTGGCTGTTCCTTGAAACACAGAACCATGGGCTGATCACAGACTTCCTCTGAGTGAGCTTTTGCACAACAGCACTACACTTGGAGTGGTATTTCTTCATCCTAATGTCCAGTCTGAACTTCTCAAGCTGCAGTTTGTGCCTCTTTTCTCTTCCCTTGCTGCTTCCCACTACCAAACACAGCTCCTGAGAGCCCCAGAATGGGACATGCTTGTGCTGAGTTGAGGAGGATAGTAACTCCCCATGTCTGGGTGGTCATGCTCATCCTAATACAGCCCCATAGGCATTTGGCCTTATTCTCAGGGAGCTTGCACCACTGGCTCATATGACATCCCGTATGGTGCCCAGGGCTATTCCTCCCTATGTGCAGGACTGGCCACTTCTCTTTGTAAAACGTCAGGAGATTTCTGCTGGCTGAATCCTTCCATTTCCCACAGTTCTTGAACTAAAGCTCTCTTGTGTCAGATTAAATGTGTGTTGATGGCTGCCTCTAACTTAATGCCTCTAACAAGATAACAGCATGAAGAATAGCAGGACACTTCAACTACTTAAAAGAAGGCCCTAGTTTAATGGAATTGCTGGCCTAGGTAGAAATTACCACAGCAACCATCTTAGAAATGCCAAATGTGGGTACAAAGTGAGCTCAGCCAATTCCTACAGAGCAAGGCCAAACAGAGGTGGGCTGTTTGTAGGGGATGGTTGGAGAATGGTAAGTGGATAGGACTTGGAAAAGATTACAGGTTGACCATGAGCCAGCAATGTGCGCTTGTGGCCAAGAAGGCCAATGGTCTCCTGGGGTGCATTAGGAAGASTGTTGCCAGCAGGTCGAGGGAGGTGATCCTGCCCCTCTACTCAGCCCTGGGGAGGCCTCATCTCGAGTCCTGTGTCCAGTTCTGATCTCCCCAGTACAAGAGAGACATGGAGGTACTGGAGAGACTCCAGCATAGGGCTACAAAGATGATCAGAGGGCTGGAGCATCTGCCCTACGAGGAAAGGCTGTGAGAGCTGGGCCTGTTTAGCCTGGGGAACAGAAGACTGAGGGGGGATCTTATCAATGTGTATACGTACCTGAAGGGAGGGTGCCAAGGGGAYGGGGACAAACTCTTTTCAGTTATTCTGTGTGACAGGACAAGAGGCAATGTGCAGAAATTGAAGCACAGGAAGTTCCACCTGAACGTGAGGGGGAATTTCTTCACTGAGAGACTGATGGAGCACTGGATGAGGTTGCCCAGAGGGGTTGTGGAGTCTTCTTCTCTGGAGATCTTCAAGGCCCACCTGGATGCAACCCTATCTAACATGCTCTAGGTGACCCTGCTGAGCAGGGAGGTTGGACTAGATGATCTCCAGAGGTCCCTTCCAACCTTACCCATTCTATGATTCTATGATTCTAGAGGGGATAAAAGTACAATAGAAGGTGAAGAAAAGGAGCGAYCAGGGCTGTTCAGGGGTAGCTGCTAAGCAGTCCTGCACCAGAATATCTCTGACTSGAGCAGGACAGGAAAGCTCATTCATCTGATCCTATTTCTGTCTGACTTACTTCTATGGTCAGGGGACCTGAGTGCTTTCTCTAACATCAACAAGCATAGAGCTGGAGGGAAGGAATCCCAGAACCTCTAAGGCTGCACAGGACCTCAGGAAGCCTCTAGCCCAAGTTCATGCTCACTGCAGGGTCAGCTATGGGGTCAGAACAGGTTGGTGAGGGCTTAAAATCTCCAAGGATGGAGACAACAGAGCTTCTGTGGACAAAATGTTGCAATGCTGGACTGTCTTCTCAGCAGAAAAGCTTTTGTTTCTCTCCAGCCTGGTTCTATTATAGGTTTCAAGTTATACCTGCTGTCTTTCTTCATCCTGCCAGGCACTGTTATGAAGAGCCCAGCTTTGTCTTCTTGATGACCTCCTTGTACAGGGAGGCCTTTGTCCTGCGGGGCCCAAAACTGGATGCACATGTTGTATTGTACATGTTGTCCAACAAGTGTGGAGTAGAAGGGGATAATAATTTCCCTTGACCTCCTGGGCGTGCTCCTATTCACAYAGGAATAGGCCTTCTCTGCTGCCTGAGCACACGGCCATCTTGTATTTCCCTTTCTGTTTGACAAAATCCTCAGTTTCTTTTCTGCAGAGCTTCTCCATGGACACAGTCTCCAGCCTGTGTCTCTGCAGGCTTTTGATCTGTCCCAGGTGCAGGAACATGGCCTTTGCCTTTGTTGAATTTCATGAGTTTCTTGACAGCCCTTTCCTCCTGCCTCTCTAGGGCTCCCTCTGTGGCACCCCTCAAGCATAAGACTGACTTCCACTMAGGTTGGGGTCATCTACAAATGTGAAAGTTACCCCCTCCAGGCCATTCATGAAGATGTTAACCAGGACAGATCCTAGAAAAAGCCTGTGATACTCAATTACTCTTCAACTCTTCAGGAAGTGTTTTGTCCTTTCACCACTACCTTCTGAGCTTCATCATCCAATTATGTGGTCATTTTGTTGTCTACCCATTCAGACTGTGAAGTCCTAATTGGTGTGCCAGTCTACTGTGGGAGAAAGTGTCAGAAGTCCTCCTAAGCTCAATTTAACTAATATTCACTGCTCTCTGACAGTTCACCAATACAGTTCTTTCAACAGAGAAGGCCATGAGGTTGGTGAGGCATGATTTACCCTTGGTAAAACTATGCGGACTCTTCCCAGTCACTTTCTTCTCATTCATGGGACCAGAATTGTGATCAGAAAGGACTCACTCCATGAAACTCACCTGATCAAAGTGAGGCTGAACAGCCTATAGTCTCCCAGGTTGTCCTTGTGGCCTTTTTGGAAGATGGATGCAACATTATATTTCTCCAGTCATTGGGACCTCCTYGAGTCTCCACAGCTTTCAAAGATGATAGAAAGTGGCCCTGAAAGACAGCGGCCAGCTCTCTCAGCATTCTCAGCTGCAGCCCATCCAATGCGATAGACTTGTGTTCATGCAAAGAATTCCTGACTCAACCATCAGGCTCTACTGGGTGTTTTCCTACTCAGTGGTTCTGAATTTAGGAGCAATGGCTTGGGAGACCTTCTTGGTGGGGACTGAAACCAAGGGATTGTGTTCCCCAGATCTGTCTGTCTTACTGTTACTGGATTGCTGCTCCATTCTGCCAGAGGACCACATTTTCCTTGTTTATGCTTTTACTGCTAAGGAAGCCATAGCAAATCATCTCTGTGCCCTTGACATCCCTTGCAAGTGTCAGTTCTAGAGGAGCTTTGTTTTTTCCWAACCACTTGCCTATTTCCTGGGACAATATCTTTAAATTCCTTCTTTGCAGGCTCTGCAAGCTTCCACTTCTTTTGTCATTGTGGTTCAGGTATCAGTGCTCTGTTTAGTTGTGCCTGTTTCCTGAGATATCTATTTTTTCTCCTTAGTATTAGTATGTGCCATTCTTGAGCTTGGATGATGCAGTTCTTTAACATCTGCCAGATTTCCTGAGCCATCTCCGCCCTTCAGAGCTGCCTCCCATGGGACCCCACTATCAGTTCCCCCAGTAGGCCCAAGTCTGCTCTCCTGATAGACAGAGACTGGAGTCTGCTTCTCCTCTTTACAAGCCTGACACTGATTATCACATCCCTAATCAGTTCTTCCCTGTTAGCAGGTTCCAAGGCCAGGAAAATGGCACTCTTATTGATGCATCTGGCTTAGTTGTGCTAGAAAGTGGTCCTCCACACCCTCCAGAATCCCCCTGGATAGTTTGAATCCTGCTGCATTTTTGTCCCACTGAAAGCCAGGGAGATTGAATCCCACCATGGGAATCAGGCACTGTGATCCATAGGCTTCCTCAGGGTGCTTCAAAATGTGGCAGTTCTGTCATAGGTTKTGCATCTYTACTTCCTGCAGTTTGTGTACAAGGCTTTGTGCATTTGTGTATATTTGGAATGTGGAACCTCAGCTGTGGCAYYAGRGCTRAGTGCAGTCTTGTCACTGTGAAATGTGATCCCAGAGCCAAGGACACTGTGTATGCAAAGGCTCCGCTTCAGAGCAGAGACGTGCTGGCGTAGATGGCGACTGAGGGTACAACAATGACATGAGGCTCCCACTAAGAGAGTAAACACTACAGTTCCCAAGGCCAGAGGGAAACAGAGCTGGACTATGCACTCATGGCAGAAGAGGTGTTTTGTACCCAAGGTGAYTCTGCAGTATCTCGGGATCTTCCTGTGATGAAGATCTCCAGGAAGGAGAAGGTGCCACTGAGAAAGTCGCTGGGCCTGAACAGCCTGCAACGCAGGCACACTGTGGCTGCATCATTAACGCAGTCCCTGTTCATATCAGTGGGAATCAGAAAAAGTTTGGAGACAGGAGAACAACTTGGTTTTGAGTGTGTAGGCATATGTGTGGAGACCTTGGTGTGATGTGCCTTCCATATTTGAAGCATGCTTGGCTGTAGATTGAATCGACTTTACCTGAAGGCACTGATGGGAACCCATTATCTGGGGATAGGTAGGAAATCTGAGATGTCCTGGAGTGTTTGCCCAGCAACCCTCCAGAAGGGCATGATGTTCCTGGAGGTCCTATGATGTACCTGTTGGAAAAGTGGTGGTTGCGATGCACACCCCATACATCTGACATGGCCCTGCAGGCCTCTTGTCATTGCATTAAATCAAGTGTGTGCACTGAATCACAGGAGCTGTTTTCAGTGTTGGGATCTGCATGTGTCATTGCAGACGGTCAAGGAGATTCTCCACCTGGCCCACAGCTGATTCTCTAGAAAGAGGTGAGTCTCAGAATTGCTCTATAAGAGCAAGCAGACGCCAGCACATATCCTGGTTGACCTCTGTTTCTTCCAATGCCACCAGGCGTTAGTGTGTGAACAACCAACTCTCATCCTCCATCGCCATTGATTCCAAWGGGAGCTTTGAAAAGGAGCTCCCGTGCAGACACTCATTTTGTTTACCCTAAAATGGGGGCACAGGGAATCTCACCTCCTGTAAGTTTGTGCCATGCACAGGAGGGAACTGAATCCCACTCCATCCAGGGGCTTCTCAATGGGCAGTAGATGTATTGATAAACTCCTCTAAATCAGTCCCTGACCCAGGAGTAAATGAACTCCCTTATTCTCCTCGTCTAGGTGTTCTGTCTTCTTACGAGATGGCAACCAGCCCTTCTAGAGTGAGACCTTTCCAACTCTCTCAGATAACCATCCTCTGATGAGACTGACTCAGTCTCTCTCCACTCTTTAGGGAGGGACCACTGGTGATTATCTTAGTCTCCTTCTGTGGACATTTCCTTTAATGTGACCCTGCTGACTTTCCAAAGATGTCAGTCCTGGAGTCCTGGAAACATCTTGAAGAGGCATAGGGGCCAGAGACAGTCATGTTTTCAGCTGGGACTCTGCTGCTGAGCTGCACCTGGCTCCTGCAACCACGGTAGCCCATGGCAACCTGTCAAGTGCTGCAGAGAGATGGCTCTGACCAGGAGCAGCTCCTGTTAAAAGAGCACCAAGATTCAGGGCCAGGATGAGATGAGTGACTGAGAAGTTAAAGACAATTGGGACTGGGAGGATGGCTGAGAGCTGTGTGCAGAGAGGAACCTTCACAGCCCATAACACAGTAAGTCTCCGRCTGCAGGGCAATGCTGCTGTGGTTCCTGGCAGGTTCTTCTGCAGCTGGCACCTTCGACAGCTGAAAAGGTCTGTCAGGGTGTCTCTCCCAGCTCCTTCTGTTTGGGTGCTTTAGGGCAAGGATTCATTGCTCCGTGTGACAGGAGAAGAGGCAATGGGCAGAAAYTGAAGCACAGGGAGTTCTGCCTGAATGTGAGGGGGAATTTCTTCACTGTGAGGGTGATGGAGCACTGGAAGACATTGCCCAGAGAGGTTGTGGAGTCTCCTTCTCTGGAGATCTTCAAGGCCCRCCTGGATGCAACCCTGTCTACCATGCTCTAGATGACCCTGCTGAGCGAGGAGGTTGGACTAGATGATCTCCAGAGGTCCCTTCCAACCTTACTGCTTCTATGATTCTATGATTGCTATGTGGTCAGAGGGACAGGACATCACAGGACACTGCAGAGGTGTGAAGCCAAGGAGTGCACCCATGTCTGCCCAGGGCTGTAATTCAGAGCAGTGTCCCTGTGCCCTAGGGTGCTGTGTGCCTGCGGTGGTGACTCTGCAGCCTGGGAGGGTCTGCACTCAGCTTGACTAAGGAGCTCCGCACAGCACTGTGCAGGGAGGTTCTTGCTGGAAGGAGTGACCCCTGGCAGAGTAGGTTCATTCTGCTGTTTAGGTGGTGCTGTGTGGGTAAGAGCTGCTCTCAGCTCCAGCTCAGCCCCAGGATATTTCCAAGGGACCTTTCCTAGAGGACAGTCAGGGCAGGGACAGAGGTTACCTTGAAGATCAGGAGCTCTCCTGAGTCAGTGCTTTCATTTTTCTACTGTTTGCAGAGTGCTAATAGGGGAGAGATGGGGCAGAGAGCAACAGCTCCCAGGAGGAAAAGCTCTGAGCAGTGAAGATACGTCAGTGAAGGAGAGGAAACTAGAATGATAAATGCTGGGGGAGGGGGGGAGTTGGAGACCTCCCTGTCATMCCCTTCAATGCAGATATCCTCTAGCCAAGCCACGCTGGGTCTCCTCTCCCACCCAGCAGAGCCTCTGCCCTCAAGGCCAGGAGGTCTGCCGCATGAGCCTCCTCCTCAGTAGCCTGAGCTCCAGTGGAGGAGAGGCATTTCATCTGCAACGTGCCCATTTCCCGCTGTGTGACAAAGGAGCTGAGAGTGACTGTCCTGCGAAATTGCCATCTGGGAGGTGGTGTGCACAGCTGGGTGAGGGGAGGACTTTCCTGAGTTCCCACCTGTCTCTCAGTCCATGCTTTCCCTGTGGCAGAAGCGATAGAGTACTACATCGTGTTTCCTCACCTCTCCATGCTGGTCTGGTTTTGCTCTCCTGCTCTCTGGGGCTAAGGAGGGAGTTCAGCTGCATTTAAACCAGTAACATCCCACTCCCGCTACATTGCCTGGAGAAACACTGCAGGTGGAAAACTGATGTGAGAGCAGGGTCCTTCTCAGTTGGAAAGACATGTTTAGGAAGGATTGGATCAGTGCCTGCCTTCACTGTGCAGTTTCTTTCCCTTGGCAGAGTGGAAGCTTTGTGATTGATCCAGATACAGACACTCCAGTTCAAGAGGGCAAAGCCTGGAGAGATAAATCCCTCAGAAGGACCTCCACTTTCAGACAAGGTTGCCATGAGTGCTGTGTTTGTCTCTCTTAAGGATAAAAAGAGAATATCCCCCCTGGGTCACCGTACAAAATCCCTTTTACTAACCTCAGGGCACCCATCCCCAGGTATCCCACCAAACAGAGGGAAGTCTGACACCTCCATTTACAAAACCTGGTGCAGTAGGGATGACTCCTCTGAAGCCCATGGGCATAGGCCCCTGCACTGCAGGGCACCCTCAGCACAAGCCAGAGGTCAGGAAAGGAGCCGAACAAGGTGAAGGAGAGAGGCAGTGTGGGGGATGCTTTGAGGAGTGGAGTRGGTTTTGCTCAGAAAAGYCTGTTCTAACATGTCAGTGCCTTTTCCTCCTTGGACAGTGCCCTGAACCAAGACAAAGGAAATGTCTACCAGCAGCTCCCTGAATGAGTTTCTCCTCCTGGCATTTGCAGACATGCAGGAGCTGTGGCTCTTGGACTTCTCACTGTTCCTGGGCATCTACCTGGCTGCCCTCCTGGGCAACGGCATCATCATCACAGCCGTAGTCTGTGGCCACTGCCTCCACACCCCCATGTACTTCYTCCTCCTCAGCCTCTCCCTTCTCAACCTTACCTCCATCTCCACAACCGTCCACAGATCCATGGCCAATTCCTTGAGGGACACCAGGGCCATTTCCTACTGGGGATGTGCTGCACAAGTTTTTCTATTTGTCTTGTTAGGAGGAGAGTATTCACTCCCCAATGTCATGGCCTATGACTGCTACATTGCCATCTGCAGACCTCTGCACTACGGCACACTCACAGACAGCAGAGCCCGTGTCAAAATGGTAGCAGCTGCCTGGGCCAGTGGTTTTCTCWATGCTCTCCTGCACACTGCCAACACTTTTTCACTACCACTCTGCCAAGGCAACACRGTGGACCAATTCTTCTGTGAAATCCCCCATATCCTCAAACTCTCCTATTCACACTACTACCTCAGGGAAGCTGGGCTTATTGTGGTTACTCTTTGTTTAGTCCTTGGGTGTTTTGTTTTCATTATGCTGTCCTACATGTAGATCTTCACAGCTGTGCTGAGGATCCCCTCTGAGCAGGGCCAGCACAAAGCCTTTTCCATATGCCTCCTGCACCTGGTTGTAGTCTCCTTTTGTGTCAGCACTGACTGCCTACCTGAAGCCCCCTTCRCTCTCTTCTCCAGCTCTAGATCTGGTGTTGACTGTTCTGTATGTGGTAGTGCCTCCAGCAGTGAACCCCCTCATCTGCAGCATGAGGAACAAGGAGCTCAAAGATGCCCCAAGGAAACTGATTCAGCGCATCCTAGGTCAGCAGCAATAAGCTGCCCATCCCTCTTCACAAGTGGTTTCTGATTTATCTCAGACAACTGTTGTGCTCTGGGTATTCTCCCTGTGATAGAYATGTTTGTATAGCAGTGTTTGAGTTTATCCCACTTCTCCAAAGGCATGACSTCAGTCTGTCTGACCCAGAGGCCTTCTATGGAATGTGTCTGTCACTGTGTCACAGCTGGCCTCTCTAATAATGAAATGGGATTTCCTCAGTGCARTGCCTGAAAGTTGGGCTCTCCTTTTAACACTGGAGCCAAGAATGCGCTCAAGGACTTTCACATTGAAAGACCGAGCTGTTTTTCCCAGGCTCTCCTTGGGCTCAACCCAGTGAGCTCATAGGTGATGTGTTAGGGGATGATGCCCTGTGATTGCTCAGATCATCCTCCAGAGCCACAGACTCTTTGGCAGGTGTTGGCAGGTGCAATCACACACATCCAGCTGGGTCTGCTTCCCACCATGACCAGTGTGGAGTCACCTCATGGCCCCGCAGCCCCACAGCTGAATCACTCTGCAGAGCAGCACCACCAGCCTGAGGCCCTGTGGGTAGAACAGGGCAGGGTCCAGGAACAGCCAGAAAGGCCAGTATTGACACACACACTTGGGGAAAGACTCCCTAAGGAGCAGGGACATCCCTGGAGAAGAGCAAAGGAGAAGTTATGTGCTGACAAGGAGGAATAAATGCGAAAGATAAATCTGTYTCTGTGCAGGTCAGCTGAGGGCAGGCTGCTGTGTCCCTGGGGCAGCAGGAGCTGTCAGCGCAGCCCCAGGGCAGGGACTCTTACGCTCTCCTGGAGAGAGGAACTGGAGAGAGAGGAGAAGGGGCTGCAGGCAGCCTGTTTGTAGGGACTCTCGTGAACACCAGAACAAGGGACAGAGTGTCATTGTGTTCTGCCTCCTTGTGCCACTGGGGCCAGTCCCATCTTAGAGGTTGATGGGGTGGCTGATACACATCTCCTGCCCCCTGAAGCTGTTGTGCCTTTTGCTGGGCTGAGGCTGTGCAATGAATGCCCAGAGCTCTGCATCCTGCTGCAGAGCCACTGCTATCCTGGGTTGCTCTGTTGGGTGGGCTGGGGAGAGGGCAGGGGAGGCAGGGAGAGCTGGAGAGGGCTGGGCTGGGCTGGAGATCACACAGGATGGGAAAAGTGCCAATGTCAGCTCAGCTGTGTGAATGGACAGGGTGAGGACACACACCATGGAGGTTTTGGTGCAGAACCAGGTCTCATGGAGAGGAATAAAGACATGCCTGGTGCAGAGGAAAGGAGGTCAGTCTGTGCCCTTAGTTGCACAGACCAAACATGGCATGGTGTCCCCAGGCATTCCTCACAGCCTGACCTCTCACATCGGCCATTCCAGTGCTGGCTGTGCACCCCAGGTTTCTGGGTGCATTTTGCTGCGTGGCCATCTCTGTGCTGATGGACTTGATGCCTTTATTAAGGTGAACAGCCAACCCTGCCTGGCCTCTCTCCCAGCCCTGACCCCGGCAAACCTCAGAGGATGGCTATATGCTAGCTCTGATGTAGAAAATGGCCTGGGCAGGGTAGCGGCTGGGTGTTGGGGGAGGATGCCAAAGCAGGAGGGCTGTGGGAGGACGGATCACCAAGGGCTGTTATGGGAACCATGCCAACAGGACGTTTCTCCAACCATGAACACACCCTGCTCTGTGTGGTGCCTACACAGCAGGGCAATGGGACCATGTGCAGGTGCAGGAAAAGAGCTCAGATGGGAGCCACGATGCTCCTCACTTCTCCATTGCAAAGGAGAAACTCCCAGGAGAGCTCTCCCAGCCTGGCCCCATGAGCTCTTATCCCTGCTCCAGCCATGACAGAGCAGAGGCCGAGGACCAAGAGGTCCCTCAACAAGGCTGTACCAGCCTTGAGAAGCTGGCCCAGAGCACCAAGACAGGCAGAGCACCCTCCTCCTATGTCCCTGTGCTAATGGGAGGGTGACATGAGCTACAGAGAAATGGTCTGTTTCTGCCTGAGGTCAGGGCAGGACTTTTGCATGTGAGATGAACCTGACAGCTGCTGTGCTGCAGAAACACCGGCCACAACCCCTCACTTCAGCCCCCACTGCCCCTTGCCCTGCCCTGCTGACCTGCTACCACCTTTGCTTTCCCCCATCTCTGTCCCCTCTCCCCACAATGCAGGGACCAGCAGTGCAACAGGAGCTGACACAGCCCCACAACTGCTGCCTGGCCCCTGGCCTTCCCCACCAAACATGGCATCGATCTCCAAGAAGGACAAGGAAGAGGATCTAGGCAATTACCTGGGGGTCTTGGTGGACATCAAGTTGGCAAGAAGTCAACAGGGTGCTCCTGTAGCAAAGGTGGCCACCGTTATTCTGGGCTGTATTAGCAAGAGTGCAGGAAGCAGAGTGAGTATAGTAGGACAGACAAAATATTCTGGCAGCTTCGACTACAGAGAAGCAAAATAAAGAAAGAGCTGAATTAGCAGGCTACCCATCTTGGAGAGAGAGGTACGATCAGTGGAGGGTCCAGTTACTGCAAACGTTTTAAAACAATTAAAAAAATGCATTTCTGCCATTGGCCAAGTGGCTATAGCCAAACATGCCCAGACTTGCTTGCGTGGGAGAGAGCTGGGGGACTTCTGATTTATTCGGCCTCTGATAGCATGTCTAGGACTACGAATTTTTAGTGATAAAGCATGCCTTTTCAAATCTAACTAAACTCAGGATTAAAGCATTAAGACTCATGGTCAAGAACACTGATGCGGGGGAAAGAAGTTTTTTAAAAAAACTTTGCATTGCCTTCAGTAGCTGTGGGATGAAGCCTGAGTTTGAAAGACAAAAGATTAGGACTAAATGTCCTGAGGGTGACTATAAACTACTTGATGCCTTCTGTGCTCTTCAGTGATACTTCCCGTAATAAATTGTAACTATATGTTCATTGTTTAAAAGGAGGAATAAGCCGGTGGAGGGGGAGGATGAGGTTTTACAACAACCAAGGTTGAGACATGGTGTTAGGCAAATAAACTATGGTTAGCACAAAAAGCTTATATGACCCCTTGTGGAACYGGTGTCGGGGCCTTAGCTATCTTGCAGGACTATAAAGAGCTGAAGTAAGCAACAAGCTGCTTAGAGGTCACCAAGAAGGAATTCCTTTGAAGGCAAAAGGATAAAGAAGAAAAGACAAGCAGGCGCCTGTAATTACTCACAGGACAGCATCCCGAAAGGGAGTCAACACAACAGATAAGCAAACACCTGTGATCACTCACAAGGAGACAAGCCAAGATAAAGAGACGGAGGAAGACTACGGCCTTCCTCTCCACGACCACCAGAGAACTTCAGACGACCCCCCCAGCAACTCACACATGCGCAAAACGCACCAGGAGATTACAACGCGTCCCAAAACTAGCAGACTATAAAAAGGGGACTGTATGTGAAGGAGGCGCACACCGTTGGCGGAGCTAAGACTCCCCGGCTGCCCAGCGCTGTTTTGCTTGTGGCTGCTTACTTAATTAAATAAATTACTCACATGATTTAACAAACTCTCCGTATGAATTAACCTTCAAGAGAGTAACTTATGACAAATTTGGTGCCGTGACTCAGATGAAGGCAATGGACTGAAAAGCTCTTCGGAAGGGGAGGTGCCCCGCCGAGTTCGGCGGCCTCTGTCGAGAGCAATTTTCACTCAAGCCCTTCACCRACGAACCCTAAATTAGCCACAAGCAAAAAAAAAGAGCCGACAACCCCAAGTAATCTTTGTGCACGAAGACCGAATGAAGACTCARGATTGAGTAAGTATAGGCCGGTGTTCCATTCGGTTGGGGTTGGGTATCCCGGAGTGCACGTGAGAGACGTCCAGTAAGGACGAAGTGATTGCAGATCCCTCGGTAGTGCGGTTCCCACATCCCGTGAGGGACTGGGCCACGAAAAGGGGGAAGCGGGGTGTGTGTGTGTGTGAAGGTACTCCGGAAGAYGGGACAGAAGAAAAGTAAGCCTTCTGGTCCCATGGGTGGGGGAGTTTGTAGCGGAGGCTTACCTCCCATTCCCCCGGATAGCCCACTAGGATTGATGATTAAATATTGGGATGATTCCCCTTCTAGGCGGGGAAAAAGTAAAGTTAAGACAATCCATTATTGTATTGAAGTCTGGGGCAACAAACCTATAAAAGGAGAAAGTGTTTTCTGGCCCCCCTTTGGTTCTTTTGAGGACTGGATATGCCAGGCCCTAAATAGTTACGTAAATTCAAAGGAGCCCTTCAGCTTAGAAGAGAGYGAGTATGCACAYCTCTGGATAAACCCGGAGACGAGAACCCTTTTATACCCATTAAAAGAAAAAGGAGGGCGGGGGAAAAAGAAGCGAGAATTGGAGATCCCAGTATCGCCACCCCCTTATATGCTTCCTCCTATACCTAYGGCMCCTTCTCTTCCCRGGCCGACCGAACTTCCGTCCTCGGGGGAGTCGGATGGCRAGGCTAACCCTAGTCCCCAGGGACCAGTGACTAGGAGTCAGACCAGAGCACAGGGGTTAAGTCTCGAAGGAGGACTATATCCACTGCAGGAAATAGCTATGGGAGGACCCCAACCGGGGACGGGATATCTAACCRTCCCCATTAATTCCGGGGACGTGAGAGATTTTAAGAAGGAAATGGGAAACCTACTAGAGGACCCGCTGGGAGTGGCAGAGCGGGTGGACCAGTTTCYAGGACCRAATATTTACACTTGGGAGGAGCTACAGTCCATCCTGGGAATCCTGTTCACATYTGAGGAAAGAGGGATGATTAGGTGAGCTGGCATGCGAATCTGGGACCAACAAYACCAGCAAGGTCCGGCAGCAGATGTTAAGTGGCCGATGCAGTYKCCTAATTGGAATAACCAGGACCCAATCCATCGCGGTCATATGCAAGACTTAAGAACCATTATCATTCAGGGGATAAGGGAATCAGTCCCAAGGGGAGAGAATAAGGCTTTTAATGAACAGCAAAGGCGGGATGAGACCCCGACAGAATGGTTAGAAAGGCTGCGAAAAAGCTTGCAGTTGTATAGTGGCTTAGATCCAGRGACTCCYRTGGGAGGGGCCTTACTTAAAACTCAGTTTGTGGCCAAATCCTGGATGGACATTAGGAAAAAGTTAGAGAAAATAGAGGACTGGCAAGATAAGGGCTTAGATGAACTCCTGAGAGAGGCACAGAAGGTGTATGTATGTTAGGAGAGAGGATGAAAAAGAGAAGAAACAAGTACGGATGATGGTGGCAGCAGTACGGGAAGGTCAAAGAGGAAGGCCTAGGATGGTGCGTGGGAAGCTTGAAAGAGAAGAAGGGAAAGATGGTCAGGGACAAAGAAATGTGATCTGTTTTTATTGTAATAAAAAGGGTCATATTAAGAAGGAATGTCGAAAGAGAAAAGAGGATGAGAAGATGTTCAAGGATGAGTAGGGGTGTCAGGGGCTCTATTTGCTGGGGACCCAAGAAAAAAACGAGCCCTTGATAAAATTAAAAGTGGGTCCCCAGTGCAAGGAAATGGAATTCCTCATAGACACAGGGGCTGAAAGATCTACGGTCCAAACCTTACCTTTAGGGTGTAAGGCCTCGGCAGAAAGGGTACAAGTAATTGGGGCAAAAGGAGAACCATTTGGGGTCCCYRTTATAAAAGAARTATTAATCGAATCAGGTTCCAAGATAGGTGTKGGACCTTTACTTTTGGTACCCGAAGCTGAGTATAACCTGTTAGGTAGAGATTTGATAATAGAATTAGGCATAAGTTTAGAAGTGATAGATAATAGRCTACAAATTAAATTGTGTCCTCTCCRAATAGAGGATGAACAAAGCATAAACCCGGAAGTTTGGTAAACTCCAGACAGTGTGGGTAAATTGAATATTAAATCTTTATGGTAACTATAACCAACCCGGGTGTACCAACGAGAATTAAGCAATATCCTCTGTCCGAAGAGGGCAGGCGGGGATTAAAACCTGAAATTCAGAGGTTACTACAACAGGGGCTATTGGAACCTTGTATGTCCCCTTTTAATACCCCAATATTACCAGTAAGGAAAAAGGATGGCAAATATAGAT
>NW_028186929.1:0-18015 GCF_003343005.1 Rhea americana
CCATTTTCACCACATAACAGCCATCATGACCACCTGCTGCAATTAGCTGGGGTGACCATTACAGCACAGGCTTTGTGCAGAGCCTCAGTCCTGGGAGCTTGTGTGAGAGGACTATCCAGCACTTTGGCAGGACCAAGGGGATCAGACCTAAAAGGAGCTTTGGAAAATTGGAGAAATGGTCTCAGATTTTGAGGAGGAACTTCCATGAGGAGGAACAAAACACTTCTGGGTAGATGAAATAAGACAGAGAAATGCTTGGGGAGTGATAGTTGAGGTGAGGAGGAAGGGAAGTGGGAACTGTAACAGACCAGAAGTTAATATTGTGTCATGGCTACATAAAAGGAATATTTTGGTATTTTTGAACATCTGTTCCTTTGAATTTTTTTGGTCTGGATTGGTGTTTGCATGTTGTTATTGCAAACCTAGAAAGCTTCCCTAGTAGGAAACAATTCACATTTAATTGCATTAGATTGGTAATTATGTAAATTAGAAGAGCACAAATTATAATTTGGAGAATATATTTTAAACAAAATCATAAATATATTTACCACAAAGTATTAATATCTGAAATATATGATTTATATTGGTTTTATGATAGGATTTTAAGGGCTTATCATTCTTACAGGATCTATTATTGTTTTTTTTAAGGATCCTTGCAACTTGAAATATAAATACTGAAATTTTTCATCTAACTCAGTATCTTAGTCAAGGTGTGCTATTCCTAAAAACATTTTTGAAAGATTACTATAGTCTTGCATATTGTCCTATGCTTGCTTAACAATGCTGGGCAATTGAGAATCCCATTGATGTATTATTAGGATTTAGGTGAAACACTAGTAGGAAAGAAAAGATTTCTTTTTCCTGATTGTGATGCGCATAGAGGTAAGAGGTTACTTTCATTGACACATTATTTTTAGTTTGGCTGCCTGTCACCTGATAATTGCTAGTGCAAAGGTCTTAAGAAAATAATCACTTCCTAATAGCTGTAAAGAAATATCTCAGAGAAAGTTTAAAATAGATTCAGCTGATTCTCTCAAATAGACCTTCTGTCCTATATGGACTGCAGGGCATCTACTGAGCAAAAAAGTATCATTCCAGTAATAGCAGTGCAAATGATTGAAAACATTTCCCTTCAGATATTCTTAGTCAAGAAAGCTAAATTCAGCTGTTCAGTTCTTCATGCACTGATGAATCTGTCTGCTAGAACCCCAGGAACACTGCCAGCTCCCTATCACAGAGCTTTGCTGTTAGGGTTTCGTTCCAGTGCCTTTACACCTTTTGAGTAGCAGGTACCACCATTCCACACATGCCAGCAGCCCTTCTGAAGTCAGGATGGTGTTGTTGGCAGAAAATACAATTCAGTATGCATGAATTTGGAACTGGGGCACAATGAGGCAAACGTCAAGCCTAGCAAATGTGTGAGACAGAGATTAGCACAGGTTCATAAAATGGATCTTCTCGGAGACCTGATGAGGCATCCTGCTCCAGGAAGATATTGGCCTACTGGAGAAACTTCTCAGGGAACTGAAGAGAATAATTTGGAAGGAAAGCAATATACGCCCATGTTGGTTTACAAAGCTGTGACTGAGCAAAGTTTGCCCTGCATCTAGAGCTACAAAGGATATGCAATACATTTTCCCAAACCACAGTTCTTGCTGAGATCTAAATGTGACAGTCTGTCTCTGGTAGTCATTAGCATGGTGAATAGGAAATCTCCTCAGGATAGGGGACGTAGGTTCTGTTCTTCAACTGCTAGCCTCTTGCATGAGGCACAAGCACCCTGAAACTTTGGCTGCTAGCTGTTTGGTAGCATATCGCCATCATCTCCACCATGCCCCCACCATTGAGGCTGTTCTGTTTTGTTTTGTTTTTGATTTGTTTTTCAGGGGAGCAGCAACGTAAGCCTTCTCTCTGCATTGCAGTTGAGGGGGTTTTAGCCTATTTTTCTTGAACAGCAATACAATTTGTAGTCCACTGAGAGTTATTGTGCTGTAGATTAGTCTTCAAAATGAAAGTAAGTTTGGAGAACTCTCTTTTTTTAAAATGTAAATATTTGATATGGAAAATACCAGTAAAAATATCTTAAATTGCATGAGTACTGGAATGTTGCTGCACTTGAGAAGGCGTTTTGTAGTTTAAGTGGTTTTAATGTTCAAAACCCACTGTTTTTAATGAAGAAGGCATGTTAAAATTTTAGATATAATACCCTATTATAGMAACAATAAGTTAGTCATAAAAATCTGAACAAATCTATCTGCACAGTGCATCTCTCTCTCTCTGTTTCTCTTATATTTGAGGGTTCAGCAGAGAAACAAACCAATTAGTCTATTTCTTTTTGTGTCTGGTAATTCTAATTTATACTGCTATCCTTATTTCCTATCCTTTCATGTCATTCTCCAACTTCTTTTGCTTTTTCCTTGGAAGCCTGTTGGAGCCTGTCCAACCCACTCACCTGCTCTGTAACTGGAGCTGTTCAGCTGCTTTGGCATGTGATCGAAAGGGCATTCTGAATGTCACCTCCTTGGCCATGACCCACCACTGATATATCTTTCACTGACAGTTGCTGTGGAGAGATAGGGGAGATTTGAGTAACCATAGAAATCTGACACACGCTCAAGAGATGTTCCTCTTCAAATCTCATTTCTGTGTGTTAATCTCTAGCTGATTTTGCCCTCCGTCTTTCCTTTCCTTCTCAAGCTTATGTTACTTTTACTCTGTGGGCACCTACTTAGATGTCATCAGAGAAAAGTAGAGACATTCCTGCTTTTAAAATCTACCATCCAAACTTCCGAAACAGAAGTTACATCTCTTTTACCTGTTGTATGGTCAAATAACAACTGTATTGAACATTTCAGAATTGGTGTCCAAACAGAGGAACAGGATTAGGATATAGCAAGGCCATCACAGTCCATTCAGAGATAGCCTGAGATACTAGGCTCTCAGAGGCAATAGACACGAAAGTTAGCTCACTTAGCTGCAGAAATGCATTTGCCTTTGCCACAGCCAAAACAGTAACTGGCCCAAGCTGCCTTCCACATGATTAGATTAGTTCAAGTCTTTCGTTTGTTAGGTTCATCATTTAGTTTTCCCTAGAAATCATTCCCAACATCTTTTCTGCTCCATCCATTCTAGCACTGCTCATCTAGAATGATAGTTTAAACCCCTGAAGGATATGTCTTACCCAGATAAGCCACGAACAACTACCCACACTGGTCAAAGTATGCTGGAAACAGAGAATGCACTGATCATGTTCAATGTAATTTGACATAACACCCACCCATCAGGAGAACAAAGAGAGTTTTTATGTGGAAAGTGTTCTTACCATATCCAGGGTCCATGCACAGCCACATCTTAGTAGAAGTGTAAGGATGAGAAGCTTTGCACCAAGGAATTACGATTCCGGCATTTCTCTTTGTTTTATGCCAGCATTCCTGAGAGGTCTTATTTTACCCAGAGATCTTCAGCATGAGGCTACACATTCCTTGTCAGACTGTTCATTATGACTCCATGGGCACAAAGATCCCGCTTGGCATGTTCTATAAATATTGACAGCATAGCCGAGAACAGCATTTGCAAGCTGCAAATCCCACCCGGAATGTTTTTCAAGATTAATGTAAAAAATAACCCGAAGTAGTAAAAAAATGCTGTATGACTTTCATTTTTATCAGGAAATATGGGTGTTTTAGCCTTGTGCTCTGTGAGCACTTCAGCCTTTTAAAACAACCTGTTATAGATTTATATTTTGATTCCTTTATCTGCCATGTCTTACCACATCCTAGCACTCTCATTCTCAAATTAATTATTCTAGTAATTCTATGAGTGTTAAATCTATTCCATCAATGCATATGTTAAATAACACATTTTGGCACCAAGGAGAAGAAATGTGTATGTTTTCCAGCTATATCATTTGTCTAAGTTTCATTGTGATGTTCAGTCTCCTGCAACAAAGCTTCTTCTATCACTAAATTGAGAGAATGCTTTGAAACATCCAAGTCTTGAGAGTTTTGCCCTAAATTAGAGAGAGGCATTAGATCTGAAAGTGCTAGGGGCACAAAGGATTTCTGTGGAAAGTCTGGAGAGAGCATATTTTGTGCTGTGAAGCAGAGATTTCTCAGGAACACACATATCAGTAGAAGGAATCTACTCATATATCACCTGGAATTGACTTGATTTTCTGAGTAGATGACCATATTTTGTCAAGACTCAGAGACAGAAACCTGTGTAACTTGCTTCACAGAGGAGAGTGAAACATTAGTTGATCCTATGCAGTACTCCTGGACTGTCCATCATCAGAGGAAGTGTTATCCAGAGTAACATAACAGGGACTTGAAAAAATTGACTCCAGACTCTCTTATCATAATGTAAGCAGATCATCTTTCTATGCAGGAAAGAGTATTACTCTATACTTTCATAATTATTCAAAGCTGGCTATACCTTCTCTGGATAATTTCTTACGGTGAATCCTGGGCTTGTTGCTTCCTTCAGTAGAAATTAAATGATTTTTTTATAAATGGCAAGTCCCATTTGAAATTGTTAGGAGCCAGGAAACTTCCTGAATGCCAAATATTATTGAGTCTAATTCTGCTGAAGTCTTGACAAGCTTGGGGAAAATGATGAGAAAAAACTTGCATGTCCTCACCCTTGTTTCAAGATCTCAAGAATCTAACTTAGGAAAGGCCTGGATATACTACTTGCAGCAGATTGGTCATTGGCACTTCACATGTTGCTTAACGCTGATTAAAACGGTTTGTTTATGAGATCTCATCTATGACTGGTATAACTTACTAAACACTAACTCATCCTAACACACAAAACTACAGTGTAAATGGGCCACTTTGAATTATACAAATAATCAGACGATACGATGACAAAAGAATAACAGGTAATGTTTCATTTAGATGTCTTTGTGAGGTCTCATGGTGAATGAATAACTTAAAGATATTAGTTATAAAGTCTGATTGTACTGTCCACTTTTGTGTTTGATTTCTGGGGAGTAGAGGGTGTATTTGACTGTAATGTGTCACCAAAACTTAGAGCTGATGAACTATTATACTGCCTATGGAAAATCTGATAAATTCTTATCCTCAACTTTACAGAAGGTTTTTATTAGTTCCCTTCCACCCTGTCATCTGTGAAGCTGTCTGATTTTTTATAATATGTTCTCAGTCCATAATAGATGGCTTGCTGAATTTTGTTAAAAGACTATGGTTGGGAAACAGATGGGAAAGCCTTTTCCTATCTGCTGCACTCTGAGTTAGGTAAGGTCTTCTGAAGGAAAAACTGAACCTTATCTAAGAGCAGTTAAAGATGATAGGATAGGGAACTATCTTCCAGAGTAGAGGTGAGAATAGAGGTGAAAAAATTTTCTTTGATCTTTCAGAGATCAGCAAGACTAGAGAAAAGGAGACTGCTCAGAATATCATGGAACAGGCACACAGCCAGGCCTCAAATGTGTGAGACAGGAAGACTTCCTAGATGCTGGAAAGGTTTGCATGTGGGAGAGTTCTACAGAGCTTGTTGAACTCAAATGATGACTAAAAATTTCTCAGCTGAAACCAATACTGAAGGAAAGAACTTGCTCTGCAAGGACACAAATGGCAGGGACAATTTTTTACTATATGCTTTCTTACTCTAGTATTTCTCTAACTTACATCCCTCTTTTGTTTTTGATGTACTGGTGAAAGGTCTAGGCCCCTCCACCACTAAGTATTGGCAAAGTTGGGTTCTTCTTCCAGGTCCTTTCTTGTCTGAGGATAGCAGAGGTTCTTTCTGAAGAACATTAAGAACAAGAAACTTTCAAGTATGCTGAAAACTCAGCAAAATTAAAAAGCTATTGTTCTGGTTATACTGTTCTGGTAAAAACAAAAAGAGACTAAGGCAATGGCATAGATTTATGCTGCCACCTCTAGAGAGAATGGCAGATAGTTTGTATAAACAGAAAACATCCTAATATGAAAGTTATGTGAGGATCACCTGTTACAACTTTTAGTCATAAACCTTCCAGCATTGTTTCTCATAAGCATATACTAGAAGATATTTTTGAGCTCTCTGCTATTAATGGAGTTTAACAATATTACAGACCTTATGTTTATTGTCTGCTTTTGCTGTGGAAATCTAGTTGTTTCCTGTGGTGAGCAGGTCTGAAAGGTATGGGCATGAGACACAGTTGTCCAGAGACACCATGAGGCCCTCCAGACACACTCTTTTCTCTAACATAGTTCTCCATATGGGAAATGGAGAAGAAATAAATCTGTGTCCACCTGTGAATTGCTAGTTGTATGTGCCCCATGTTATTTTGAAGGCAAGGCTATTCCTAAGATCTAGGATTGTTTCCTAAGATCTGTCACTCAGGCCTGCTATGGGAAGATGAAGGGATGCAGGATTTCCATTATGTGTCAGCAGGAACTAGGGACCAMATCAAATTGTTTGGAGTGAGAGGAAGTTACTACTCAGGAACAAAGAGACAGTTAGGCAAGGAAAGTGTTTCTTTTCCTTCATAGAATCACAGAATAGTTGAGGTTGGAAGGGACCTTCAGAAATCACCTAGTACAACCACCCTTTCAGCTTTTGTGCCCCTTCCCCTCAATGGGTCTGATGCCTGCCTGCCCAGCCAGGCAGGTCCATTAGAGTGTGTCCCTAGTTGCGGCTGTCACTTGCAGTGAACATCTGCAGTACAAATGTTCTTTGGTACAAGTGCCTCAACCTGACACATGCAAAGACAGTACTCACAAGCAACTCGGAGCCTCAGAGTTGTGCCTGAGTAGCTGACTGCAGAGGCAGCAACCTGCACCTTCAGCAGGAAATTCTGGAAGCTCTCTTCTTCTGACAGTTGTGGCTTTTCTTGTTGAAACGTGGGATGAGAAAGAGGTGATTTCTTACTGAGTTGTGGCTGAATAGAAGTTCCTAACCATGCAAACTGGATGACAGCCCTCCACATGCACTCTGTCCAAATACACTATTTTCTTAGGGGGTAAGCAGAAGGAAGAAGGTCTCATAGCTCCAGATTTCTGTTTATATATGCATAGGACAATGAATGTAGTTGTGATCCTATACAGAAGCATTATGGGCTACATTTGCTCTGTAGAAAGCTATTGGGGACCAGCATCTCAGAGAGCGAGTCAGAGAAGACCATAAAATGAGAAAATGTTATGTAGAAAGCCAGTAGAGAAATGACATTTCATAGAAAAACAGTGAGCTTTGAGGCCAGGATTCCTCGTTTCTCCAAACTGCTTTTTGATTTCAGTGTAATAAAATCAAGTGCCAGGAGAAGTTCTCACCACTTGAGACTGCACAAACAGGTTGGACTGCACTCCCAAATGTCACTCATGTAACAAATGTTTGACTACAGCAATCATGCAAATTTCACGTGACAGGGGACAGGATTTCATCATCATTCCCAACTTTCACCTCCAAAGGACACAGCTCCTCTTGGTATTTTTAATCCTTGGGACTGAAGGGAAAATGTTAAAGAGAAAGGTCTTGGTTAACAACCACAAAAGTATAGACAATACCCACTCCACTCTGAAATAGATGATCTTGTAACCATTTGTGTCTTAGCTCCCTACAGATGTTACAGCTGAGATTAGCTCAGGTATCTTCCATTCCATTCCCAACACCTTTGCTCTGTCATCCTCTTCTCTACAACACACCCACATTATTGCCTGTTCTCTATCACCTGCAGCTCCCTATAGGTCCCCTGCTCCTTTCTTCCTCCTCTCCCCACATCTCCTGCATTCACCTATCTCAGTTGTCCCGTGGATCTATCTCTCTCGTTCTTCTCCCCTTCCTGACCATCCCCCAATCTCTTCCTTTCTTTGGTGGGATTTCCCTGTCAGGGCAGTCACAGTGTTGCACGCACTCCAGGTCTCTCAGCATACACACAATGTAGTGCTCTGCTCTCCCAGGTGCATCTGTGCTTTGTTAATATAGGTCTGTCACAGGAGCAGCATATCCATGCAGGCATTGCTGGTCCCTCCTGTGACATTGGTGCACTTCACAATTCCTGCTCTGGGGAAATCAGGCCCCCCCAATCACCTGGGGAAGAGCAGGTGAAGTGACCTATCCACAAGCTAGTATATGAGTAGACACCTGAGCCCATTCTTCAGGTCTAGGGTCATCTACCCACAAGAGAAGACTTCCAACCCGAGCAGAAGTTTAGCAGCTCTGAGTTGTTTCTCTAGCCTCCTGCAGGGCTGACTAGCAGCAGATGTTTGCTGTATCCCCAGGCATCATGCTGGGATGGGGATGAATAGTTCTCTTGGAGTCATGAAGGCCAACATGTTTTTATGCTTCATCTAATGACAGTAGGAATGTATTCATCTACATTTAATTGTACTCTGCAATGCATCTTCTTGTTCCTCTGAAACTCTTTCTACCTACAGGTTTCCCCTGTCACTCCACTGTTTAAAGAGTGAAATGTTGCAAGGCAAAGATCAGATGGCATGTTCATGTAAGTATATTCAGCATTATGTTAGAATGTGTTATTGCTTATTGTCCTAAATGAATTTTCTCTAGAGAGTCTGTCAGGTAAGAGATAAGTGTCATAGTATTCAATCTTTAGGAACAGTTGCATGAAAGAATTCAGAAGAGTCACAATTTCTCAGTAGCAGGCATGATGCTACCTAACTTTTGGAAATTCCTTTATGACTAGGATGAATGTGCACTAAGACATGCTCATCTGCCCACTGAGTGGATGCTCTGTTGGATAGAAAAAATCTCCCCAAGATGTCTCTGAAATTATTGAGATCAGCTGTACTGGGAAACCTGGTGAAAGAGTGGGAGCTAAGGAGACTGCCAAAGGTATCTGATGAGGATGTGAATGTTATGAATTTCATAGCATTTCACTGCTGCACTGTTTTATAAGAATAAATGGCACTCACGATTTATTCTTTACAGTGCTGGCTGTAAACTGGCTATTCACTGGCTGCCACACGGCAACATGTTTATAGTAAGCTTTAGCCTAGAGAAGGTGTAAAGACTTTCTAGCTGAATATAACTTAGCAGCAGTGTTCCTCTTCAATCACTTCTTTCAACTTGTAAATTAGAATGCGTGAGTCCTACAGAAAGATCTGAGGTCTTCAATCACTCTTTTCCTATGTTTGATTTGGGCAGGAAGTTCTGTCACCTGACCAAAGGCTATGAAGTGTCTTCCAGTGTTGATAACATTGAAATTACTGGATTAGAGCAATGAAGCAAACATCTCAATTTCAGGGTGTGCAATTACCTTCTATGTTGGAGTATTATAAAACAAGTTTCCAGTTCACAATGTAAACCTTAAAGTGAACCATAAACTTTAAAGTAAAACTCAGTGTGATATTCTTGCCTTGCTGTARGCTAGGAATCTGTCTGTCTGCATTTCAACTGCGATGTGTTGCTTAGTGTTCTCTCTTTTTCTATCTGCTAGCTACAGGGCCTGAGGGAAGAGAAGTTGTATCTTAAGGGCTGGCAGCAAGTGAGGCAGCTGACCCTTTTCTCAAGATGCATCTATTTTCAGCATGCCCAAATCTCCTCTCCTCCGTGGGGAATGTCAGCGTTCCAGCACCTTGCCCACACCACATTGCATTCTATATCCAGGGACTGCTCTAATTCTGCGTCTTCTCTTTGGACTGTGTTGTGGTTTGCTTACACTTCTAGTGGAGTCCAGCCCTGAGAGACAGGAACAGGATTGAGAGAAAGTTAACAGCTGACAGGATCAATTTCATTTTCCTTTCTGCATTAACATATTGCTAACTTTTTCTGTAGATCTTTTCCCAAGAACTAGCACTCAACTAGGTGCCCTTCATTAGGCAACACGAAGTATTCCAGAAAGACGGTAAAACCAAAAGAAATGCTGTGTAGCCCACAAGCCTTTCACAAACACTTATATGAGTGACCAGATGATTAGACATTATACCTTTCTCTGCAGGAATTTTCTTTTCCATAGAATGAAACTTTCAAGGATAGCCTCCCTGCAAGCTATCATTAATATCTTTACTTTCTAGAAAGAACAGCTAGGAGATATGGTTACAAATGATTATCATAAAGTCATCCTCACTGACACAGAAGCAATGAATTTACAGAATCTTCCTCTTAGTCTTTTTATTACATTTATTTTCTCTGACCTCTTTTCCTTTGCCAACTTCTTCAAATCTAATTCAAATGAGAAAGATCTCTAAAACTGTACGGAGAATTCATGTTCATCTTGTGACCTACATCATGTGCTCTGTCACAGCTGCTATAGCTATCAACTGCTTTTTTTTTGCTTAAAATACATGTATTTTAATATCATCTGTGGAAAAGCAGGGAATTTTCCCTTTCAATATTTCCGATTGATGAGAATTGGAAAAAGAAAATTATATGGTATTACAGTTTTCATATGAAAATTTAAGTGCTTAACAAAATGTTTTAACTACTGTTTGTTCTAGCAGGACTTGCTGGAATTACACTGGCATTCGTTTGCATTGTATTGTTTAATGCTCAGCACTGTACAGTTTACTGTTTAATTCCTGAAAATTCCTGTCAAGCCTTAGATGAAACGGCTGAGCTACAGGTTGGTATGTGCTCATATTAAATCATTCAA
The DNA here is from genome assembly GCF_003343005.1 of Rhea americana. Classification (NCBI taxonomy): domain Eukaryota; kingdom Metazoa; phylum Chordata; class Aves; order Rheiformes; family Rheidae; genus Rhea; species Rhea americana. Next base: position 10,559 of record NW_028186929.1, read on the forward strand.
GTAGATATCAAATGTCCTTATATCACCATATGTCTGATGTCTGGTTAATTCCTTAGTTTTATGCTGAAGTTATAGCCATTTCACTTAACACATACCACGTCTAGTGTTCTCCATAAACTAAAAACACAAATCAGATGGACTTGATTTTTTGAAACATCTAATTGCCAGATAGTTTCGATTAATATAGTATAAAGTTCCTACACTATGCAAGATAGCAACTGTGGTCCATGTAAACTTTGCTGAAAACTGAGGACTGCTCCAGGAAACACCCATTTATATGCTAGTGATTGTTCTAAACATGCTCAGGTTCCTCCTGAAGTGGCTAAAAACCAYACTCTTTGCATGTAAAAGGACTGATAAAGATCCTTCTACATTCCTCCTTTCCTCCCCAGTAATACCCTTTGATATTTTAGAGTAAAAAGTCATATATTTTAATAAAGTTCATTTCAATTCAGATTTCTTTCTCTGGCACATATGTATCTCTTATCAATTACACTTCACAGAATCAGAGAATCACAGAATGGCTGAGGTTGGAAGGAATCTCTGGAGATCATCTAGCCCAAACTCCCTGCTCAAGCAGAGTCACCTAGAGCACACTGCTCAGGATTGTGAGCAGATGGCTTTTAAATATTTTCAAGGAAGGAAGAAGACTTCACAGCCTCTCTCTGGGCAACCTGTCCCAGTGCTCAGTCACCCTCATAGTAAAGAAGTTTGTCCTCATCTTCAGATGGAACTTCCTATGTTTCAGTTTGTGCCCCTTATCTCTCGTCCTATCACTGGGCACCACTGAGAAGAGTCTAGTCCCATCCTCTTTACACTCTCCCTTCAGATACTTTTTACGTTGATAAAATCCCCCTTCATTCTTCTCTTTCTCAGGCTAAATATGCTCAGTTCTTTGAGCCTTTCCTCATRTGAGAAATGCTCCAATCCCTTAATCGTATTAGCAGCTCTTTGCTGGACTTGCTCCAGTAGCTCCATGTCTCTCATATTGGGGAGCACAAAAAATGCACACAGCATCCAGATGTGGCCTCACCAGAGCTGAGCAGAGAGGGAGGGTCACCTCCCTCAACCTGCTGGCAACACTGTTCCTAATGCACCCCAGGGTACCGTTGGCCTTCTTGGCTGCAAGGGCACATTGCTGGCTCATGGTCAACTTGTCTACCAGGACCCCAGCTCCTCTGCAGAGCTTCTTTCCAGCAGGTCAGGCTTCAGTCTGTCCTACTATAGGGGGTTATTCCTCCCTAGGGGCATGACCGTGGACTTCCCTTTGTTGAATGYCATGAGATTCCTCTCTGCCCATCTCTTCAGCCTGTTAAGGTCTCTCTAAATGGCAGCACAGCYCTCTCGTGTATCAGCCACTCCTCCCAGTTTCATATCATCAGCAAACTTCTTTTGCTACTTATCTTCTAACTTGGCAGAAAATGGACAGTTTCAATCTCTTCATTCTATTTAAGCTGAAAGTGCAGAGTCATATCCACATAGCCAGATGTGACATGGAACAAGATTAAGCCCTCTGATGAAGGAGATATGTTACTTTTTTTTTCAGGAAACTGTCAAAAAACAAGGTGGGGATTCTGATACATTACCTTAAGTCTATCCTTCTTGAATGTCTTTTGCAAGTTAATGAAATGACATTAATTGGTCCAGGCTGCAGCACTTTTAGTAAAACAATTTATGTTACCATGGAGACTATTGAAGGTTTTGGAGCTGTTTATGCAGAACTCCAAGACAGTGACCCATCCCAGCCCCATTACTTCCCATGTAGTAGCCTCAATTTTAAAACATGTCTGTTCAATCTCTGTGGATTATCCTCCTTAACCAAGTAGACCATATTACTTGAACTGTGTTCGTTCCTTCCTTTTAGCCCATATCTTCGTGCTAGTGACCCTGGACTGCAAAGGTCTATCAGCTGTTCTAAGGTTAATCTTTAAAGAACTCATTTTGATAACCTATTGTGTTGTCCAGGCAGTGCAGGAAGCAATTATCTGGACCAGTGAGGAAGGACTTACTCTTTTACTTTATGGGCTGGCTTGCATATGAGAAGATACTCTTGCATCAAATTGGGACCACTTTCAAAAAAAGTTTCTAAAACTGTCTCTGAGTAGACWGAGTTCACAGTACATCCAGGACTGCTCTCCCAAAAGCACTGCTGAGCACCTGTCAGCTCCTGGAGAYACCTAGCCTCAATAACCACTTCATTTTCAAACTAAGTCTTCACTTGGTGGCTGCTGTTCTGTAGTGACTACATGCTCAGAACTTCCTGACCACACGCGTCTCTCCTGCCTATTATATAGTTTGTTCTACATCCTCTTTGACACAAAATGCACACAGCAGCTAGTTAATATTTAACTGTGGCTGCCAGAGGATGGAGGCTGCTGCTACCTCTACCGTGCAGATGATACAGCTTCCCCAGAAATGGGAGATCTGAATTCCCTCCTCAACTTGAGGGGAGAAAATCCTCAGATCTCTTGTCCTGGGAGAGAATCTCAACCGTCTCCTGAGCCTCCAGGCCCAGCTATTCTTGCCKGTTCCTGTGCTCTGGGCTGCCAAGCTCACCTGCCTCCATCTCCTTCTTAGCCAGCACTTACAACCACCAGGCTACTAGACACAACATAGCACCACCATAGAGGGAAAAGGGTTAGTCTGGCTCAGCCCTTCAGAGTAATGCCTATAGGGCCCACTCTGAGGAGCACCTTTGTGTTCTGGATACCACTGGAAGGGAGGTGTCCCTTATCAGCATTCCTTCAGTGCCTGCTCCTCAGAGAGGCAGGACTTTAGATGCAACTTTGGGCTCACCTTTTCCTGGTGACTGGCTGGTTCTGGGCTCCTCCCTGGGTAGGGTCAAAGGTATTTTCATTAGCCCCTCTATGATTTGTGCAAGGACCCCAGGAGTGAACTCTGCATTTGAACTACAGGCTGGGGCCCACCCACCYGGAATGTGGGTGCTGCAGTGCCAGAGTCCTCTTTAGAATGGGGTTTTCAGGCATAGAGAATTGCCTGATACTGGATATTACCTTGGATCCCAGACATCATTTTTCTCACTTTATCCCTGTTTGATTCACTGAGCTCTTTTTATAGCCAAAATGCCAATGACCAGGAAAGGCATGTTTTTAAATTTGACAGAATTTAAAGCAGGTTAAGTGACTATTGGTATATATTTCTTCTGGCTGAACTCTGTAAATCAAGTATTTAATCTGTTTTACTCAGCAGAAATCACTCTACAGACAGAGGCACTGTGAGTTTTAGCTGTTTCAAATCAGAAGGCACCTTTTGATCTTCTGTTTTGATATCTCATATAACAGATGCCAGAACAATTTGTAACTCCTTATTCATTATGAAGGACAAGTAGAATGTCTTTATGCTATCACTTTTCTGGGAAATAAAACATCTTTATGTGTCCATGTGCATCTATATTTATCTTGATACTTTGGAAATTGCTTCAAGTGCTCTATGCATGAACTGCATTTCAAAGATTGATATAATGCCCAGGAGCAAGCCCCTGCTCCCATACTTAAGATGTATTTTGAACTACTGCAGTGTAACATGCAGGAATCTTGGCTACAACATATTCTTCTCTTTTTTTCAACATTTCACTAATAGTAGCAATAAGTTGTAATTTTTGGCATAGGTATCTGTTACATTTCAGATATTTCTTTAAAACTCTCATAGCATCATGTGAAGAAGATAAATGCTATTATCTGCATTACATAGTTTGAGTTGTTACAACACTGTGTAGCAAACAATCTGCCTTGGATGGATCAACAAGTCTGTGGGAAATATGTCAGCAGAATCCATAAGTCCTGTATCCAAGTTCTCCAAGTGCCTCAACTGATCGAGATTCCCTCCTTAATTCTCTTGTCAAATTATTTATAGGAGATATAGCCACATAGCTGGTAAGATATAAAAAAAATCTAATTATATCTAGTCAAATCAAATGACAATTATGTCTTTAGGTAAGTTTGCCAAACAATGCTTTGCCAAAGAAGGTTGGCCAAAAATGCTTTGACCGAAGAAAGAGGAAGAATCCAGAGCATCTGCATATCAGACTCTATAAAATCTCCTTGGGACTACTTTGCCCTGCCCTCACTGAAAGCTTAAAGGTAAGTGTATGGGTTCTGTAGGACTGCTGAGACAGAACAATATATCTTTATCTTGCATGTCTCTCTGCATTCTGATTGCTTGCGATAACCGTTTCCAGGATGGCTTGCTTCTATCAGCTGGAATTTTCAATCTGCTGTCCAGGGATCTTTATGGTTTCAATTTATAATTTCTCTCTTGAATACTGTGCAAGAAAAGAATAAAATTACCATTTTTWAAATATACTAGTTACTGACTTCTAACCTCTGATGTCATGACGGGCAATATCCTAAGTTATTGTTACAGCAATTACCTTAAGGCAAGATTTCTGCACATTTCAGTGGGCAATTTCTTTACCGACTGGTTAATTTCCTTTTTACATTCATGCCGTATTGCCTTATATTCATGTCCATTGCTGAAAAGATCGGACTGAACATGATTAGCTGTATATACTATAAAAGTAAATAAAGTCACTTCCTACTGATGATGGGCAGGGAAAGGATCTCTTCGAGACTCACCACTGGTAATTATGGACAAGAAGAGGGAGTGATTTGCTGTGGGTTTAGTTTTTCAGTATATCAATACAAAATTGGCCAGAATCCCACCAGTATGATAAGACTGTAAAATTGTAAATTACAGATTGTAAAATCAGTATTAAAAAAAAATCTGTTCCTGATAACAAGACTAAATTCTACATGGTATGTGTGTACATAAGACTTCAAATCAAAACTAACTTCCAAAAGATGTTACTGAAAATTTAACATAAATTTCAATATTGGAAAGATAGAAACTGTAAGATATTTCCTCACTGGCACATAAAACTACTGTCTAATTGGTGATGAATGTCTTCTTTCCTCATCAGAGTCCTCTGCTGTCGTGCTTTCAATAAAGYGCAGACATGGCAAGTCCAGACTCTGAAATGGCCGCCTTCGGGGAGGCGGCTCCCTACCTCCGAAAGTCAGAAAAGGAGAGAATCGAGGCCCAGAACAAGCCTTTTGATGCCAAATCATCAGTCTTTGTGGTACATCCTAAGGAGTCCTTTGTGAAAGGGACAATCCAGAGCAGGGAAGGAGGGAAGGTCACTGTCAAGAGTGAAGCAGGAGAAGTGAGTAAAATACAAGGCTTCAGAGCAGCATTTAATTCCCACTCCGAGCTCTTACCTGACACGCATGGCTCTCTCGTTTCCTTGGCAGACTCTGACTGTGAAGGAAGATCAAGTCTTTTCCATGAACCCTCCAAAGTATGACAAAGTCGAGGACATGGCCATGATGACCCACCTCCATGAACCTGCTGTGCTGTATAACCTCAAAGAGCGTTATGCAGCCTGGATGATCTACGTAAGTACCAGCAGCAGTCTTCCTGCAAGCAGCTGGGAAGAACTGCTGCAAGTGGAAGCCAATGTTCTGTCTCTTTTCCTCACAGACCTACTCGGGTCTCTTCTGTGTCACTGTCAACCCCTACAAGTGGCTGCCAGTGTACAACCCGGAGGTGGTGTTGGCCTAYCGRGGCAAAAAGCGCCAGGAGGCCCCTCCCCACATCTTCTCCATCTCTGACAATGCCTATCAGTTCATGTTAAATGGTGAGTTCTTGGCCTCCTTTCAGATGAAATTGCAGTGAGTAGCACAGGGAAATTTTTTTTTCTTTTTTTCTAGAGGTATGTTGTGAATTTTTTGAGAATTGGGAGTATGAGGTATGCAAGCTGAGGGAACAGGAATGTCTACCTTTAAATGAGATGAATGGTAAAGAAAGCTGAGAATGTAGTAGAAGGAATTCTAGAAATTCAGCTCTAATTCCAAAGTAAAATGTATGAAGTAAAGCAGAATAAGCAATGCTACAGAAGTATGGGTGCTCTATCTTAATAAAAAGCATAGACTAAAATATTACTAAAATGATATCAATTTCAAGAAGTATGAAAGAATCACTGTTTTGAAATTCTAAATCCAAAGAAGTGTACTACTAGAGCCTTTTTTACTGCCTTATAACTGGATGTGATAATAGCGATTGTCACAGGCAAAGGAAGCCGAGGTAGCCAGCCTAAAGGGAAGGAGATATAACAGTAATAAAAGTTTTATACTCCTCCATGCAGGCTAACTAGGTGTGATGCCAAAAATAATTTCTTAATATATCTTTTATGAGGACTTMATGGATCAGTTAGTTGGGAAAGGTGTTTTCAGAGAAAATAAGCCCATAGCAGGAAAAAAAAAAAGAAACAAGAAAAAAAAAAAACAGTGTTCATTATGGAGATATTTAGGGAAAATTCCCTTTCAGGAATTCGTTCTTGTCTCATTTTCTAATGAATATCATCAGAGTGTCCATCTCGGAAGTGCCTTTAGGAAGACAAAGTAGAGCAGAACACCAAAGGCAAGTCAAAAATCATCATGATCAGGTGGAATTCACCTGTGAGTCCTAACTGCTCATGGATGAGATAGCTGTAGTTTTAATGGTAGCGTGCAGCTCCATAAAACTGACTCGTTACAAGAGGCCTTAAGGATGATTAACMTGATTTTAATTTGTAAAAAACATTTCACTGTAGATTCAGGGAACCCCTATCAATAATCCTGACAGCCATACTAGATAAATGAATAGGAGGTATAATAAAGTCTAGAATTATTAGACAAATCAATGAATATGATATTTGATGGAAAAGTTTAAATTTTATTACAATGAGAAGTCTTTCTTCATCAAGCTACTGCAGTTCTGTCAAGGAGTCAACATTTAAATAGGCAAGAGTAATCCAACTGCTACAGGTCATTTGATCTCTAAGAGGTATTCAGCAAAGGCTCTTATGAAAGGTTATTAAAGAAAGTAAGGTGAGATAGAGGGGAAGATACTAATACAAATAAATAATACCACAGAAATCAAAAGTTTTTACAGTGGAAGAATTTGTGATAGGACCTGTGTTATTTAACAGATCTATAAGCAAAGCAGAAAAATAAGATTTACTTTCTGAGAATGAAAGACTGCCAGAATATTTGGCCATGAAATGGATATTACCTCTCAAGAATGAAATCTCAGGCTTATAATAAGGAATTCTGTCTAAACATTGCTTCAGTGCTCAGTAGCACATGCATTTACTTAATAAGAGAGAAACAGACTGCTTAATGAAAAAAGAATACTCTGAAAAGCTATTCTGAAGTGATACCTCCRTTGATCCAGCTGATATTACATGTGGTCCTAGTAGGAACATCAAAATCACCTGCCGGAATTTCCAGGGATTTTCACTACTTTCTGTCCTGTCCCTTCTGGAAACCTCTGTTCATATTTCCCTCACAGTGTTTAAGTTCCTTATTATTCATGAGCACTGCCTATTGTCCCTTTGTTTCTGTCTCTTTCACAGATCGTGAGAATCAGTCAATCCTCATCACGTACGTACATTGCCT
>NW_028186929.1:18535-25885 GCF_003343005.1 Rhea americana
TTCATCAGAATCCACTTTGGGGCCACCGGCAAACTGGCTTCTGCTGACATTGAAACCTGTAAGAGACTTCCCTCATATCACCACGTTCCCTCCTGCCTTCCTGCTCTGTGCATGCTCCTGTGTGTAACTCTTTCTCTCTTCCTTTGCCAGACCTGCTGGAGAAGTCCAGAGTCACTTTCCAGCTCAAGGCAGAAAGGAGCTACCACATATTTTATCAGATCACCTCCAACAAGAAGCCAGAGYTAATTGGTAGGCAGAATCACTAGGGTTTTTGGAGGAAGATCACTGAGCAACAGCTCACTCTACTACCTAGCTGACAAAACTAAGTCTCTTTCCCACCTGTTCTTGTGTTCAGACATGCTCCTCATTACCACCAACCCATATGACTATCATTATGTGAGTCAAGGTGAGGTCACTGTACCTAGCATTGAYGACCAGGAGGAGCTGATGGCTACAGATGTAAGTATTACAAAGGAGAAGGTTTTTATTAGGGTTCTAGGCTTAYTAGGCAGTATTTTTACTTCACTGTTTCTATTGCAGAGTGCCATTGACATTCTGGGCTTCACTCCTGATGAAAAGACCGCCATTTACAAGCTGACGGGTGCTGTCATGCACTACGGGAACTTGAAGTTCAAGCAGAAACAACGAGAGGAGCAGGCAGAGCCAGATGGCACAGAAGGTTCTTGGAACTAACATCTTAATAAAGAACTGAGTTTCTGGCAGATGATCTTTTAGTTAGGACAAAACCCTTAGCCTATAGAAGCATAAACTAAGAAATGGTTATTTTAGACTCCATGAAACTATGAAGTAGATTCTTTGATCTCTGACCTCTTTTAATGACACTCCTTCATTTAGCCTTTCTGTGGGCTTCTTACATGCAGTTTTTCCATTTAGTATGCACAGAGTATTGGTATACCTCTTTAGGAATCACCCATTCCCCAAGCTCTCTCTCCGTGCATACACAGGCTCCAGAACCAGCTTTGAAATGTGTATACTTCTTCTATTGACACCACAAGTCAAGCCTTATTTAAATATAAGTGCTTTTTTAGACCTGGACTATATCTCCAATTTGGAATCTTCATGTATTTTTCAAGAAACAGTTTTAAAAGAATTATTTCCATTTATATATTGACTGAAAATATTCAAGGAAAGGTTCCTTGCTAACAGCTACTTGCAAAAACTATCAGCATTATCTTTTGCAACTTTCATGCCTTCAATATTTCCTCTGTGATAATAGACTAAATGATTTGTACTTCAAGAACTTCAAACATTGAAATTGCCTCTGAGAGACTTCCCTGTAGGTCACATTCCAGTCATTGTCTAACTATCTTCCCCCTGTCCTCCTCTCTTTTCATTCAGTTGCTGACAAGGCTGCATACTTGATGGGTCTGAACTCAGCTGACATGCTCAAAGCCATGTGTTACCCCCGAGTCAAGGTTGGAAATGAATTTGTGACGAAGGGTCAAACAGTGGAACAGGTAAAAGAACTGGTGTCTAGGAACACGCAGCTAAAATCTCAGAATTTCTCTTTAGTCTGTGACGTAATTTCTGTGCATTTCCCATTTGCTTTAGGTGCACAATGCTGTAGGTGCTCTTGCAAAAGCTGTCTATGAGAAGATGTTCTTGTGGATGGTCGTCCGCATCAACCAACAGCTGGATACCAAACAACCAAGACAGTACTTCATTGGTGTCCTGGACATTGCCGGCTTTGAGATTTTTGATGTAAGGAACAAGAATTTCATAGCAGCTTCATGGAAGGGACAATGGGGACTAGGAAAATTCCAGGACTTCTTTTTATGAAAACTCAGAGACTTCCTAAATTCATTTGTCTACCTTCTTTCCCTGAGCAAAAAATATAATGATAAGAAGCTTCACTGTTGAACAAATTGGCCTTTTCAACAGTTAAACCCAAAAAGCTTTTAGATGTATCAGAACTTCCATACAAAAGCATGGAAATATCCAGAGCCAACATCTTAAGAACAGTTTTTTTAGTTTTTTGTTTTGTTTTGTTTTTTCAGTGGGGAATTAAGGCGCTTCTTGTGGCTGGAGAAGTCAGACTGCAGTAATAAACTTGCTCTGCTAGGTGTGCTGATGTGGTTTACCAAAAATTGTTTTAGAATTAAGGTATTCCAAAGTGATAAGAGGCAATTATCATTAAAGTGAGAATAATAACTAGAAGATATATATTACATTCATAAAAGAATATTAACAGAGAACAAGATCTCTAATGACACTGAATTAGAAATCTTTTCTCTCTTCAGAGTACAAGAGCAGCCCCACTAAAAATTTCCAGGAAAACATACAGAGAAGGAGCCATGTACTTAGCTGGACAGACTTAGGAATATTCAGAACAGCACAGGCAAAAGCCTGTTGGTCATTACTGTGCCTTGAAAACTCTGTATTTATATATATATTTTACATTTGGCAGTTCAATAGCTTCGAGCAGCTCTGCATCAACTTCACCAATGAGAAACTGCAACAGTTTTTCAACCACCACATGTTCGTGCTGGAGCAGGAGGAATACAAGAAGGAAGGAATCGAATGGACATTCATTGACTTTGGGATGGACCTGGCTGCCTGCATTGAGCTTATTGAGAAGGTATCCTTCCTGTTCAGGTGCACTCATGTTGGGAACTATGTAGTTGTTGAAGGATACATAACACACTCATCTATATTTAGATTAAAATGTTAAACTTCAATTATTGAAGTTTTCTGAACTACTGCAGTTGATAATGTACCAGCAATGATGACAAGCATTTACATGAGTTAAGATGAAACATCAAGTCTCAGTAAAGATGAATTAATCTTCTTCCACTTATTGTCTAGAAATACAGAGAGACAACATTCTCTTCTGATTTGATTTGTAGTTTCTTGTCTTGACTGTAGCCTCTTTCACACCAAAGGATGCATTATTTCTAATCTGTTTTTCCCTCTTGTCTATTGTCTATTACACTGTCTTGTCTTCCAGCCCATGGGCATCTTCTCCATCCTGGAAGAGGAGTGCATGTTCCCCAAGGCAACTGACATGTCTTTCAAAAACAAGCTCTATGACCAGCATCTGGGCAAGTCCAGCAACTTCCAGAAGCCCAAGCCTGYCAAAGGCAAGGCTGAGGCCCACTTCTCCCTCATACACTATGCTGGCACAGTGGACTACAACATCACTGGTTGGCTTGAGAAGAACAAGGACCCTCTGAACGAAACCGTCATTGGGCTGTACCAGAAATCATCTGTGAAGACACTGGCCTTACTCTTTGCCAACTATGGTGGAGCTGATGCAGGTCAGCTCTGAGAAAACTGTATTTTTAGGGTGGACAACACTGAAGGGGAAAAAAACAGGAAACAGTAAACATTTAGAATAGTTTTCTATTCTGTAGTTTTCAATATGCAATATCAATATTGTTTTACTTTTCTTCTATTTGCAGAAGGTGGTGGCAAAAAGGGTGGCAAGAAGAAGGGTTCTTCTTTCCAAACTGTCTCAGCTCTTTTCCGGGTAAATACAGGTTTCATAACTTTGTCTCTTTTTACTTGAATAAAAGGAATTTTAAATGTGAAAAATGATGTTATAATCTCTTGGAGCCCTATAGGCAGAGGCTGATGAAAATCATGTGCTACAGCTCCAGTTACTTTACATTTAACCAATGGACTAGTCTGTTCTTTTTCCATATGGAATGAAATCCTCCTACTATAATAGCAAAAGAGAAACTCCTACAAATGAGTGAGGCTGTTGTCACAGAAGTATTTCTTCAGCCACCTCTATTTTGAACATAAATCTGATGTTGCAACAGATCAATCTCTTTCAGCTATTGTACAGAATATAGAATGTTTTCCCCAAACCAACATTGTGGGTTTTTTGAATATTTTCAATACTGATAACATGTACCATTCAGGAATAAAAGAGGAGCTCTGAAAAAAAGTGGGGCTTGCTTTAAGATCATAGCATATAAAAGCTGGATCATCATATTAAGTCAAGAGAGCAGGCATAGAGAATCGTTCATTGCTTTCAAAGTTATTAGTCACAGGATACCAAAAGAGTTATAAATCCCGGATCTTCTAAAAAGTAAATTATTATAACTCAAAAACCAAATTAGATGCTTTTTGATAGCAATGTTCAGTATCGAAAGATTTTTCTCTTTTTTTTACCTTCAGATGGCTATTTTACATTCTAGTTTAAGTCTCACACATCATTAACTCTTCTCCAGGGATTATATATTTGTAGCTGTGGGGATGAAGGACTTTTCATTGGTTGAGCTAAACTTTACCTCATGACCTTACAGGAGAACCTAAACAAGCTGATGACAAATCTGCGAAGCACTCACCCCCATTTTGTGCGCTGCATCATCCCAAATGAAACAAAAACACCTGGTAAGGGGATAAAGCAGGCAGAAAATTGAGCCACAGGAGCTCTTCTGCAGAGTGCCCAGCAATRTGGTAGTCATTAATGGTGTTGCTTGTTAGGTGCCATGGAACATGAGCTGGTGCTGCACCAGCTGCGGTGCAATGGYGTGCTGGAAGGGATCAGAATTTGCAGGAAAGGATTCCCTAGCAGAGTCCTCTACGCAGACTTCAAACARAGGTAAAAGTGCTCCACCTTTTGCCCATTCTGCCCAAGGTGAGCAGCCTGAGCATCCAAACCTACTGGAAACATTATACTCCAAACTGGAAATGAGCAGTAATACAAGAGTGTTTCACTATCGGTTTATGGTGATACAATATTGCTGAGGTGAAGATYGCCATGGATTCCGATTTAACAATATGAAAACTTTCTACACCCTACYCTGAAAGGATGGACTGTTCCCAGGCATGAGATGGTTTCTGTCAGAGAGTCTGAGAAGGTGGTGGGCTTTGGACAAGGTGGTAGTTGGGATGATGGGGATTTATTCATGTTCTGTTTTCTCCTACAGATATAGGGTGCTAAATGTCAGTGCTATCCCAGAGGGACAATTCATGGATAGCAAGAAGGCTTCAGAGAAGCTTCTTGGGTCCATTGATGTGGACCACACTCAGTACAAATTTGGTCACACCAAGGTACAAACAATTCCTGGGTTCAAAGACTCTGCCTCTGTTTCTTACACTACCTAAGGTTGATGTGCTTCAATGTTCCCTTTCTCAAGGTGTTCTTCAAAGCTGGGCTAATAGGTCTTCTGGAGGAGATGAGAGATGAGAAGCTAGCAGAGATTATGACCATGACACAAGCCAGGTGCAGGGGCTTCCTCATGCGAGTGGAGTATCAGAGAATGGTGGAGAGGAGGTACACATTCCTCACCTTTAATTTGTTCTCATGGTACTTGTCTAACTGTGTCTCAGTCATTTCCCCAAGGYATACAGTAGGCATATCAATTGTATTTCAGGGAATCCATCTTCTGTATCCAATAYAACGTTCGTGCATTCATGAATGTCAAGCACTGGTCCTGGATGAAGCTGTTCTTCAAAATCAAGCCCTTGCTGAAGAGTGCAGAGTCAGAGAAGGAGATGGCTAATATGAAACAGGAATTTGAGAAAACTAAGGAAGAGCTTGCAAAGTCTGAGTCAAAGCGGAAGGAGCTGGAGGAGAAAATGGTGACCTTGCTACAGGAGAAAAATGACCTACAGCTCCAAGTGCAGGCTGTGAGCATTGCCATTTATTGGTCCAGGGGATCAGGAGATTGCATGGTCACCTTATTCTCTGGCAAGCACAGACTGAAAAACAAAACACCATTTTGTCTGAGGACCGCACAGTTACCTAACTCTTGGAAAAGGGAAGGACTCTACAGTGTGATTTCTCTCTACAGAGAGAAATCTGCTGTGATTTTATGGGAGAAATAATTTCTTTTTTCTCCAATAAATTATTAAATACCACCAACTACAGCATGACTTAAGAAATTAAAGCTAAACTACACTGTCTACAAAGAGAAAAGACGCTAATGCTTCTTTAAGGATAAATAATCAATTTCAGTGACCATCCTTATGAATATCCACGTGAATATCTAAGTATCTCAAAGAAAATTAAAGACTTCTTGAGCAGGTTTTAAAAATTAAAAAAAAAAGAAAGGGTAGCCTGATCTTATTCTTATTTTTGACAGTAACATAGACAAAACAGATCAGAGAAAAATACTGTGGAATGTTCTTTTCAGTTGAGAGGTGATATAAAGCGTCACAGAAAAAGAATAAGCCACGCTTTTCAGTTGCTTGGACGGAAGGTCCATTTCAGGCTCATTCTCACRCATGYSTACTTRGTGACAGAGCTGAGAAATGTCCGAACCTTATAACCCCAGAAAGTCTCTTTTTGCCTCCAGGAAGCAGATAGTTTGGCTGATGCTGAGGAAAGATGTGACCAACTCATCAAAACCAAAATCCAGCTGGAAGCCAAAATTAAGGAGGTGACTGAAAGGGCTGAGGACGAGGAGGAAATCAATGCTGARCTGACAGCCAAGAAGAGGAAACTGGAGGACGAATGTTCAGAGCTGAAGAAAGATATAGAYGACCTCGAGTTAACRCTGGCCAAAGTTGAGAAGGAAAAACATGCCACCGAAAACAAGGTACAGACATGGGGATTAAAATTAAGGGCCGAAGGACAGACGTGTCTCCCACAGCCTGATATTTCTAGCACACTGCTGGTTTTGCAATGGAGTGGGCAGCCCAAAGGGAAACCCAGCTCCTGACTGAGCATTCCACAGWGAAAAGGTGACTGCATCAGCAGTTGTGTTTTCTGCCCGGTTTTTGGACACTTGCTCATAATGTGCAGGTGAAAAACCTCACTGAGGAGATGGCAGCCCTGGAYGAGAACATTGCCAAGCTGACAAAAGAGAAGAAAGCCCTCCAAGAGGCCCACCAGCAGACTCTGGATGACCTGCAGGCRGARGAGGACAAAGTCAATACGCTGACCAAAGCCAAAACCAAGCTGGAGCAGCAAGTGGATGATGTAAGCACATGCACACAGAAGAAGAATAGGGCAGTTGTAGAGTTAGAGCTGGCCGGCAGAGCATTCACAGCCTTGTTCTGTTTAGCTYGAAGGGTCCCTGGAGCAAGAGAAGAAACTGCGCATGGACCTTGAGAGAGCSAAGAGGAAACTCGAGGGTGACCTGAAACTCGCCCAGGATACTATAATGGATTTGGAAAATGATAAGCAGCAGCTGGATGAGAAACTGAAGAAGTAAGTGTTGTCGTGGGGCACCTTTGTGTTGTGCAAATGTGCCTGTGTTTTTCTTCAGGCTCTAACATGGTTTGCTTTGTGCAAAGGAAAGACTTTGAAATCAGCCAGATCCAGAGCAAAATTGAGGATGAGCAAGTTCTCGGCATGCAATTACAGAAGAAGATCAAGGAGCTGCAGGCAAGTCTTTGTTCCTTGCCTTCTCTCACACCGTCAGAGGTCAG
>NW_028186930.1:0-1258 GCF_003343005.1 Rhea americana
AACCTGTTTCAGTGCTCTGTCACTCTCACAGGAAAGAAATTCCTCCTCACGTTCAGGCGGAACTTCCTGTGCTTCCATTTCTGCCCATTGCCTCTTGTCCTGTCACATGGGACAACTGAAAAAAGTTTGTCCTCGTCCCCTTGACACCCTCCCTTCAGGTATATGTACACATTGATCAGACCCCCCCCTCAGTGTTCTCTTCCCCAGGCTAAACAGGCCCAGCTCTCGCAGCTGTTCCTCATAGCGCAGATGCTCCAGCCCTCTGATCATCCTCGTAGCCCTACGCTGGACTCTGTCCAGCAGCTCCATGTCTCTCTTGTACTTGGGAGCCCAGAACTGGACACAGTACTCCAGGTGTGGCCTCAGTAGGGCTGAGCAGAGTGGCAGAATTACCTCCCTCGACCTGCTGGCAACATTCTTCCTAATGCCCCTCAGGAGACCAATGGCCATCCTGGCCACAAGGGCACATTGCTGGCTCGTGGTCAGCTTGTTGTCTGCCAGGACTCCCAGGTCCTTCTCTGCAGAGCTGCTCTCCAGCAGGTCAGCCCCCAGCTTGTACTGGTGCCTAGGGTTATTCCTCCCCAGGTGCAGGATTCTGCACTTGCCCTTGTTGAACCTCAGGAGGTTCCTCTCCGCCCAACTCTCCAGCCTGTCCAGGTCTCTCTGAATGGCAGCACAGCCCTCAGGTGTGTCAGCCACTCCTCCCASCTTGGTATCATCCGCAAACCTGCTAAGGAAGCACTTTTTCTCCTCATCCAGGTCATCGATGAGTAAGTTGGAYAGGATAGGACCAGTACTGAGCCCCGGGGAACACCACTAGCCACAGGCCTCCAACTAGACTCCGCACCACTGATGATAACCCTCTGAGCTCTGCCTTTCAGCCAGTTCTCAACCCACCTCACTGTCGTCTCGTCTAACCCACACTTCCTGAGCTTATCTAGGAGGATGTTATGGGAGATAGTGTCCAAAGCCTTGCTGAAGTCAAGGGAGACAATGTCCACTGCTCTGCCCTCATCTCCCCACCCAGTCATTCCATCATAGAAGGCTATTAGCTTGGTTAAGTAGGATTTCCCCTTGGTGAATCCATGCTAACTACTCCTGATCACCTTCTTATCCTCCATATGGCTGGAGCTGACACCCAGAATGAGCTGTTCCATCAACTTTCCAGGGATGGAGGTGAGGCTGACCAGCCTATAGTTGCCTGGCTCCTCCTTCTTGTCCTTCCTGAAGACTGGAGTGACACTGGCTTTCTTCCAGT
>NW_028186930.1:3429-7106 GCF_003343005.1 Rhea americana
GCAGAGTCCAATGTTACGAACAGCTATCTGCCAGTTCAGGGCAGATACTTCATTTAATGACACAGAAATAGGCTGGCAGGGCCACGTCAGATGCCTGGGGTGTCCAGCACAACCACCTGTCTCTAGCACATACAGCATGGCACTTAAAGGGAAACCATGTCCCATTGGAGTGGCTGATGGGCATGTGCCCCAGGGCATCTTGGGTTTCCTACATTTGCCCAAACAAATGAATCCTACCTCTGCTTTCAGGCACAGTCTGTACTGTCTACATCCAAGTGTGCTGCAGAAGAGGGAGGCACATCACACCCAGGTCTCCTCTCTAGTGTCAGCACTCTCAAACACTTCTTGCTCTCCTCCCACTGAACCTCTTCTCACCCCACTAGATGATACAAACAGGGACTGGACTAATGAGGATCTCAAAATAGCTGAATCGCAGGTTGCCCAGGCCCAGGGATTTCTTCAGTGGCACCTTGTCCTTCCTGGAGATTGGTTCAAGAAATCTGACAAATGCCCAACAGTGTCACAGAGCCAGCTCACACAGTCAGTCCCCTTCCCGGCATTCCTGCACAGCCCAGCCCTTTCTCTGTCGCCTTGGGCACTGCAGGGTTTGCTGTCTTAGTGGGATTCCATTACCACCTGCTATCCATGCCAGCGTGTCAGCACTTGAAACCAAAGCCTTTGCGTAAATGAGGTCCTTGGTAACATGTTTCCTCGTGACAAATCTTTGGTTAGTGACACAGCTGAGGTGCTGAAGCCGACAAATACGCAAATTACAGAGTGGATGAGTGGACTGTGAGTTGGATTGAGAACTGGCTGAAAGGCAGAGCTCAGAGGGTTATCATCAGTGGGACAGAGTCTAGTTGGAGGCCTGTGGCTCGTGGAGTTCCCCAGGGCTCAGTACTGGGTCCCATCCTGTTCGACTTCTTCATCAATGACATCCAACATTCTTGCACCCCTCCCCTAGGCTCTGCATAGGGCAGTGGTCAGGCAGTGCTGCTCTGCAGGGCAAGCGGGCTGAGGGGCCCCAGGGTGACTCTGCTCTGGCCATGCTGATCAGGGAGGCGGCTATTGGACCAGAATCACTGCATCTGAAAATCTCCCACCCACGGTCCATGGCTGTGCAGGATGGATGGAGCAATCACATTGCTCAGGATGTGTTCAGAGATGTCATTAGACCCAGCCCACTCCCTCTCCTCAGGGACATGTGGGGCATTCCTTGCTTTGGCCCTTTACATTTCCTTTACTCTGCCTGGTTTTGAGAATCTCCACTCACTGCCCATTCCAGGCACACGCTGCCCCTGGAGATGTCCTCTGCTCTCTGGGTGACTCCATATTCCCTTCCAGAAGGATGGCCATCTGTCACCAGCTCTCCAATATGTGGGACAGTCCCCAGCAGACACCTCTTGACCACTCACCCTCTCCAGGCACCCTGGGAACTCACAAGCGACAGCTAAATCCAGCCCTCATTCCCACACACATCACCCAAAAGAGATGATGCCCCTTAGCCCACGGAAAATGTAAGCACTACAACAGGGCCTTTTTGGGTGTAATTCCCTGACCAGATTCTTGGCTCCAGCTTTGAAAAAAAGACCCCAGCAATCAGCACAGTACTAAGAAGACCCTCTTTTATTACAGAGATGCTACTTGGGAGGCCAGCTCTGATACAGTGATAGGCAGGTTTACAGAAGGCTTCTGGGTGAGAAAGACGAGGTTTGTGCCTCCAGAAATGTGGGAGGAATTCAGACATCTCTGCACAAACATGACTATCAMAGACAGAACTCCCAGTGCACAAGAGCTGTTGGAGATAAACTGAGAATCAGTTRTGARGAGAGATGGDGGCAGGTTTAGCTCAGTTGGTTAGAGTGTGGTGCTGSTAATGCCAAGGTCGTGGGTTYAATCCCTGTATGGGGCTATGCTGAGGATTAGACTGGATGATCTCCAGAGGTCCCTTCCAACCTTACCATTCTATGATTACTGCTGAAGTAGTACCATCTGAACCAGTTTCCTCACTGCCTCCTGAAGCTCCTTGTTCCTCATGCTGTAGATGAGAGGATTCACTGTTGGAGGCACCACTGAGTACGGAACAGCCACCGCCAAATCTAGAACTGGGGAGGAGATGGAGGAGGGCCTTAGGCAGGCAAAGATGACAGTGCTGACAAACAGGGAGACCACAGCCAGGTGTGGGAGGCACATGGAAAAGGTTTTGCCCCGGCCCTGCTCGGAGGAGGTCCTCAGCACAGCAGTGAAGATCTGCACATACGATAGCACAATGAAAACAAAGCACCCAAAGATTAAGCAGGCAGTAACCACAATAAACCCAACTTCCCTGAGGTAGGATTCTGCGCAGGAAAGCTTGAGGATCTGGGGGATTTCACAGAAGTTCTGGTCAACTGTGATGCCTTGGCAGAGTGGTAGTGAAAATGTGTTAGCAGTGTGCAGGAGAGCATTGAGAAACCCACTGGCCCAAGCAGCTGCTGCCATTTTGACACAAGCTCTGCTGTCCATGAGGATCCCGTAGTGCAGGGGTTGGCAGATGGCAACGTAGCGGTCATAGGCCATGACAGTGAGGAGAGAATGCTCTGCTGAAAATAAGAAGACAACCAGGAAGACCTGGGCAGCACATCCATAGTAGGAAATGGACCTGGTGTCCCACAGGGAATTGGCCATGGATTTGGGGACAGAGGTGGAAATGGAGCCAAGGTCGAGGACAGCGAGATTAAGGAGAAAGAAGTACATGGGGGCGTGGAGGTGGTGGTCACAGGCTACGGCTGTGATGATGAGGCCGTTGCCCAGGAGAGCAGCCAGGCAGATGCCAAGGAAGAGGGAGAAGTGCAAGAGCTGCAGCTCCTGCATGTCCGCAAATGCCAGGAGGAGGAACTCACTGATGGAGCTGCTGTTGTGCATTTGCTTCCTCTGAGCATTGGAGACTCCAAGGAAAAACAGACAAACAGAATTTAGGACAGACTTCTCTGAGCAAAGCTTTCTCATAAAACCTCCCAAACACAAACACACAGTACCTTTTCCCGTCTCAGCAGCACCATCACTCAGCTCTGGTTRATTTTGCTGTGAAAAGAAGTGGCCTCTGCCCGTGGGTTCTCGAGGAATCAGTCCTGACCTACAGCACAGTACATGGGAACAAATGTGACTAAGATTTATATACCCAGCTCCGGTCAGATTTAATTCACTGATAATTTTGAAGGGATTTCAGCATCTTCACTCCCAGGTCTAAACAATATGGGTTCATGAATAGTTTTAAGGCTTTTCTGATTTCCTTCTGCTGACCCTGTGACACCAGAGGAAGCTTCACGGAGATAGAAATCCCCAACATTACTACTGCACTCAGAGTGACCAGCTGTGATTCTAGAAGGGGAAAAACACTCACTCTGGTGTTAGTGCAGAGGGAGTAGCGCTGGCCTGTCCACCTGCCTTATTCTCAGATGTGCTGTGCTCCCACCTCCGACGTGAAGCACAGTTGCAAAAAGTTTCTATTTCATGTCACCAAAAAAGAAATGGCACTGCAGAGAGCAAAGAAATCCACTTCCAAAGTGCCCATCAGCACTCCTTAGGAGGGTATGAGAGGAAGGTCTCTCCTCTTCTAGCCAGCAATACATCAGGCTCCTTCCAGCTGCCCACAGCCAGCCTCCCAGCAGCATTTCCATGTTCTCAGTATCTAGGTG